>NC_134353.1:607169369-607349369 GCF_048569485.1 Anomaloglossus baeobatrachus | reverse complement strand
AGGAGACTGTCTCATTCCTTGCCACAGGAGAGCCACGAGGTGTAACATCACCCCCCCATCTAGGCCCCCCCCCCGCCCATGCTCGAAGGCCGCTATCAAACCCGGGGCGTGGATATGATCCTCCAATTCCCAGGATCTATGCTCCGGACCACGGCCGACCCACTCCACAAGGTAGTACCTCCTGCCCCGTATAACTTTTGTCTCCACAAGCTTCGCCACCTCAGAGTCATCGGGCGGGGGGTCAGTTTGAGGCGTCAGGGACCCCGAGAACTTATTAAGTCGTACGGGTTTCAGGAGGGACACGTGAAAGGTGTTGGCTATAGCCCAGCGTGGAGGGAGCTGGAGTCGGTATGCCACCGGGTTCACCTGCTCTAACACTTTAAACGGACCCAGGTACCTAGGGGCGAACTTGGCTGCCTGTACCCGTAGGTTAACATTCTTAGAGGACAGCCACACTAGGTCACCAGGGGCGAAGGATGGTGCAGGGCGGCGGCGCTCATCAGCCGTTGTCACCATCCGGTCTTTAGCCCTCTTAAGGGCCTCTTGGGTGTTATCCCAGATCTCCCGGGCCTCGGTCGCCCAATCCTCCACTCTAGGATCGGGTGACGTTATGGGCATAGGAACCGGGATTCTGGGATGTTGTCCGTTATTGAGCAGGAACGGAGTCTGACCAGAGGATTCATGGACCGAATTATTAATGGCAAATTCGGCCCAAGGAAGGAGGTTAGCCCAGTTGTCGTGGTGCGCGGAGATAAAATGGCGGAGGTAAGTTACCAAGGTCTGATTGGTCCTCTCTACCAGTCCATTGGTTTCGGGATGGTATGCGGAGGAGATGTTCAGCTCTATCTGCAGGAGCTTACAGAGCTCTCTCCAGAAGCGAGACGCGAACTGGGGACCCCGGTCGCTCACCACCTTGTCAGGCATGCCATGCAGCCTAAATACATGCCTAATGAATAAGGTGGCGAGAGCACGTGACGTCGGGAGTCGTGGGAGAGGCACCAAGTGGACCATTTTAGAGAAGTGATCCGTGATGACCCATACGACCTTGTGACCTGCTGACTTGGGCAGATCTCCCAGGAAGTCCATTCCCACCACTTCCCAGGGACGATCCGGCACTGGCAGTGGGTGAAGAAGACCTGCTGGTCTCTGCCGGGACGGCTTATTCCGTGCACACGACATACAGGCTCCCACATACTCCTGTATGTCCTGGGGTAGTCTCGGCCACCAATAGTGCCTAGTCACAAGGTCTCTGGTCCTTTTGACCCCAAAGTGACCCCCGACCTTGGAGGCATGGGCCCACGATAGCACCTCATTCCGTAGTTCAGGGGGAACGAGGGTCTTGCCAGGTGGCACCTGGTCCAAAGAAGTGGGAGTGACCATCCTCAAGCTGTCCGGGGGTAGTATAAGACGAGGCTCCTCCTCGTCCTCCTCCAACACAACCATACAACGTGACAAGGCATCGGCCCGTACGTTCTTCTCACCGGCCAGGTGGCGGATAATAAAGCGGAACCGGGAGAAGAACAAGGACCAACGGGCCTGCCTTGGGTTCAGGCGTTGTGCTGTCTGGAGGTATGTGAGATTTTTATGGTCGGAAAATACTTCAAATGGATGCTTCGCACCCTCCAGGAGATGCCGCCATTCCTGGAATGCTAGTTTCATCGCCAGTAACTCCCTATCCCCTATGGAGTAGTTCCTCTCGGCCGGAGAAAAGGTTTTGGAGAAAAAGAAACATGGATGCTTCCTTCCTCGTTCGTCTTTCTGGTACAGGACTGCACCAGCACCGACCGATGAGGCGTCTACCTCTAGTAGAAAGGGTTTGGAGATGTCTGGACGATGAAGGATGGGAGCTCTGGAGAAGTAAGTTTTGAGAGTGTGAAATGCCTCTACCGTTTCCCGTGTCCATGCTTTGGGATTAGCGCCCTTGCGGGTAAGGGCAATGATGGGTGCTGCCACCGTCGAGAAGTTGGGAATGAACTGGCGATAATAATTGATAAACCCCAAGAATCGCTGGATCGCTTTCAGCGAGCGGGGCTCAGGCCATTTCATCACTGTCTCCAACTTCCCCGGATCCATTGCTAACCCCTGACTGGACACGATATACCCCAGGAACGGCAAGGATTCACGTTCAAAAACGCACTTTTCTAGCTTAGCATATAACGAATGAGTGCGGAGCCTCTTAAGTACTCGGATGACATCCCTCCGATGGGTGGCAAGATCGGGGGAGAAGATAAGGATATCATCCAGGTATGCAACCACGGAAAGATACAAATCCCGGAAAACATCATTCACAAAGTCTTGAAATACGGCGGGGGCATTGCAGAGTCCGAAGGGCATTACGAGATACTCGTAGTGACCGTCCCTGGTGTTGAAGGCGGTCTTCCACTCATCGCCCTCTCGGACTCGCACTAGATTATACGCCCCGCGTAGATCCAGCTTCGTGAAGATCTTTGCCCCGCGGAATCGATCAAATAACTCCGTAATGAGGGGCAAAGGGTATTTGTTTTTGATCGTGATTGCATTTAATCCCCTGTAATCGATACAGGGGCGTAGATCCCCTTCCTTCTTTTGCACGAAGAAGAACCCCGCACCGGCCGGTGAAATAGACTTGCGAATGAACCCTTTTGCCAGGCTGTCCTGAATATATTTGTATAATGGTGGACAAAAGAAAAACGGGTATATGCCGCGCTTAAAAACCACTGAGTTGGAAGTGATATAATATTTCTCTTTTATTTACAGCATTCCTACGCGTTTCAGAGACAACAGACCGTCTCCTTCTTCAGGGAAAAAAGAAATCAACCGATTGATGATTTCTTTTTTCCCTGAAGAAGGAGACGGTCTGTTGTCTCTGAAACGCGTAGGAATGCTGTAAATAAAAGAGAAATATTATATCACTTCCAACTCAGTGGTTTTTAAGCGCGGCATATACCCGTTTTTCTTTTGTCCACCATTATATTTATATCGTGCCTACGGGGCCGCTGCTTGAACCACGCGGACACTCACATGTCTTTGAAGGAGTTGTGACTGGCACAACCCCACCAGGTGAGTGTTACTGTACCTTCTCTAACATCATATGTTATATCGGGTAAGACCCTATTGCGCCCTTTTGTCTCCCCATTTTAGTTCATCTGAATATATTTGGACATAGCCTCCGTCTCTGGAGCAGAGAGGGGATACACTCTGCCCCTAGGGGGCTCGGAGCCTGGCTTCAGGTCTATTCGGCAATCGTATGGCCGGTGGGGAGGAAGGGTATCTGCGGCCCTCTTGGAGAAGACGTCCCTGTAGGCCTCATAAGGTGTCGGTAAACCTGGCTCCCCTGTATTCCCTGAGGACCCAACCGACCTAATGGTAGCGGGTGGTTCGGTAGTCACGAGGTGCTCCCTACAGGATCCCGCCCATGATGAGATCTCCCCTGTTGCCCAGTTGAGTATAGGAGCATGCTGTCTCAACCAGGGGAGGCCCAGTAGGATCTCATCTGTCCCCCCTGGAAGCACCAGGAAGGACACCTGCTCATGGTGTCCTGGTGATACTTCCATCCTGAGAGGGATGGTGATCTGGGTGATGGGATCGATTAGTAGGGACCCGTTGACTACCCGAACCCTGAGTGGCTTGGGCAAGAGAACCAGGGGAACTGAGTATCGGGTTGCCAGGGAGGTCGAAATGAAATTGCCATCAGCGCCTGAGTCCAGGCAGGCCAGAGCAGAGAAGAGAGTAGTGCCAAACTGCAACTGGGCGCTGATAGTCAACCTAGAGGGAGAAGCAGCGTCTAGGAACCCCCCTCTGATGGAAACTAGACGCTGTCTTTTCCCGACGGTTTGGGACATCGGGTAGCTATGTGTCCCCTCTGCCCACAGGAAAAGCAGATGACACCAGACCGAGAACCTGGGGTAGAGGAGACCGCTTTGGACACCTCCATTGACTCCACGGAGTCGCCTACAGAGCTGGCTGGGAGACCTGTCTGGTGGAAGACGGGAGCCAGACGCTTTTTAGGCCGTGAGGACGTGGGTGCTGAAGAGACCTCGAGCCTCCGCTCCGCCTGGCGGATGTCTATGCGAGAGGCAACCACAATCAAGGACTCTAAAGTAGCAGGCACCTCACGCGTGGCCAGTGCGTCTTTGACGAACCCTGCCAGGCCCTCCCAGAACACAGGGACAAGGACCTTATCGGGCCAGTCCAGCTCTGCGGCAAGTGTCCTAAAGTGTACGGCAAAGTCCCCGACTGAAGCGGACCCTTGCCGAAGTCGTAGGAGGCGCAGCGCGGAGTCGTGGGTGACTTGAGGCCCGAGGAACACCATTCTCATGGCCCCAAGATAAGATGCTAAGTTAGTCACCACCCAATCTCCGCGCTCCCACAACGGCGTAGACCACTTCAGCGCTCTCCCTGTGAGCAGGGACTGGACGAAGGCTACCTTCGCCTTCTCGGTAGCGTAAAGATTCGCGGACAGCTCTAAGTAGGTGGTAACTTGGTTTATAAACCCACGGCACTCGGAGCTGTCCCCGCTAAAGCGCTCTGGGAGCGCAAGGCGAGGAGACCTTCCGCCCAATAGCACAGCCTGGGTAGCCGCCTGGGTGGCGACTGTCGTCAGAGCAGTCTTGTCGGAGGAAGACTGCTCCACTGCTGACAAACGTGATTCCAACTGCTGCACATAACGCAGCAACTGCTGCTGCTCTTCAGCCATAGCCAGACCTTTGGCGCGACCGTAATGTTACGAGAGGGACCCGGGGAAGCGTGCCAAGATGGGGAATGGACAGCTTCCGCCGGTCAAGGTCCACTGTGCGGTGTAAGGGACCGCTGCTATGGTGGGTGAAGAGTGAGCGGGTTGCTGCTAGCGATCGTCTGGAATGTCACAGACGATCTATGTACACCGGTCTGCCCTAACCCGTGTGGGTTGTATGGCAGGGATCACACGGCTCGGTGTACCTGTTGCACGGGGAAGCACAGAGGTGCCCACGCACGTGTGCCAGTGGAAGTCACGAGAATATGGCACGAGGGTAGCACAGAGGTGCCCACGCACGTGTGCTTTCAATAACCAGGTGAGTCCAGTGGAGACTCGAGGAGCTCACCTGGGACAGGAACACGGCCTGTAGTAGGAGCTACTGCCGGAGCAGCAAGGCAGGGACACGGCCTGCAAACCAGGTGCTGCCTAAGCAGCAAGGGCCAAGCCCACAGAGGAAGATAATGCCTGAGCAGTGGCGTGGCAGCACGCTGCCAGACATCCAAACATAGAAGGACGGTCGCGCGCCGCCATGATGGCAGGAGGAGTTTTTAAGGAGGTGTAGCTCCAGCCAAGGGCGGGCGCGAGGCGGAGATGACGGACTTGACCCAATCAGGATCCACGACATCCCAGCCTGGCCAATCAGGATTCACCACGTCACCAGCCTTGTCATCAAGCCGTGTGACGTCAGTGGGCGAATCAGGATCCACCAAGCATAGCACATGCTCACCCTCCTGCCTCTGGGAAATAGAGGCGGGATCCTCGGTCTCACAATGTGTAGAGATAACGGGAGTCTCACTGCTTCCCTGAGCAGCAAACCTCTGCACATTGCGCAACCTCACAGACCTTCGAGGCTGCTGAGCAGGAGGAGCTGCGGCAGGCAAGGAATGGGAGACCGCCTCATTTCTTGCAACAGGAGTACCACTAGGTGTCACCCTTGTGCTGCCTCTCTGGGGAGGTTTCTCCTGCACTCTGCGCAGTCTGGCAGACCTTCGGCGCTGCTGAGTAGGAGCACTCGTGGCAGGCAAGGAGACTGTCTCATTCCTTGCCACAGGAGAGCCACGAGGTGTAACAGGGGATGGTGTGTTCTGGGTGATTAGCTGTGTTGCTTTTACGCCAAACATATCATTTGGCATTGTGCCCAAATAGTTCGATTTTGGTTTCATCTGACCAGAGCACCTTCTTCCACATGTTTGGTGTGTCTCCCAGGTGGCTTGTGACAAACTTTAAACAACACTTTTTATGGATATCTTTGAGAAATGGCTTTCTTCTTGCAACTCTTCCATAAAGGCCAGATTTGTGCAGTGTACGACTGATTGTTGTCCTATGGACAGACTCTCCCACCTCAGCTGTAGATCTCTGCAGTTCATCCAGAGTGATCATGGGCATCTCTGATCAGTCTTGTCCTTGTTTTAGATGAAAGTTTGGATGGACGGCAGGGTCTTGGTAGATTTGCAGTGGTATGATACTCCTTTCATTTCACTATGATCACTTTCACAGTGCTACTTGGGATGTTTAAAGTTTTGGAAATCTTTTTGTAACCAAATCCAGCTTTAAACTTCTCCACAACACTATCACGGACCTGCCGGTTGTGTTCCTTGGTCTTCATGATGCTCTCTGTGCTTTAAACAGAACACTGAGACTATCACAGAGCAGGTGCATTTATACGGAGACTAGATTACATACAGGTGGCTTATATTTATCATTATGAGTCATTTAGGACAACTTTGGATCATTCAGAGATCCTCAATGAACTTCTTGAGTGAGTTTGCTGCACTGAAAGTAAAGGGGATGAATAATATTGCAGGCCCCCCTTTTCAGTTAAACATATTTTTTAAAAAAGTTTAAAATAAGCAATACATTTCAATCAACCTCACAATTGTGTCCCACTTGTTGTTGATTCTTCACTAGAACATTAACATTTTTATCTTTATGTTTGAAGCCTGAAATGTGGGAAAAGGTTGAAAAATTCAAGGGGGCCGAATACTTTCGCAAGGTACTGTAGATACGCACATACATACATACTGTACATACATGCATACTTTTGTCCTGTATTACATTTGTAGATGGATTACACAAGGCTTCCCATTATTTCATTTACATTTCTGTGTACCTTTCTGCGTAGGTCATAAAGTTAACTAACTTTTGCTACGTGCGATGGTAGTGCATTGTGCAAGGATGAGACAATTGTCACCTCTGGGTAAGACACTGACACATATACTTGCACCAGTTCCCATCTTTAAATGGAAATGAGCAATTTACAATCTTTAGCAATCTCTGAAAGAACGTACAAGTATATTACTTCAAGGGTGGAGCAAGGAAACAAAATACAGGCTGGCCTGGGAGTGACTGCAGGCAGGTGAACCTCTGCTCTTGTGTATTCAAGAATCACTTGTGCGGTTGGAACATTTACAAATTCTTGCAGTTTTGACATGGAGCTCAGTGACAAATACAGGGATGACACTCTTGGATTCACAAACACTGCTTTTCAGGTAGGTCAATATGGATATATTTCACATTAAGGAAATCAATTCCTATTGATTCTTGCGCTGAGATGAACTATCATAGAGAATAGAGTTACTATTGCTTTGCACCATTTGTATGTATATATTGAGACAGCATAGTAATGAGTATACAAGTCTACTAATCATGTACGAAACAGGTGCAGTGAACAGCACAATAACAAATATATAACGAAACAATAGATCAGTGCTAATTGCCAAACTCTCCATGTTATGACTTGTTCATTTAGATACTTTTTGCCAAAGAGCATTGCTTAGTAAGAAAGGCGCTGTCTTAAAAAGAGGTGTGTACTGTACGTTTTATCCTCCAGCTTGTGGGAAAGGGAATGACTTTGTTTTATGTGGAATCACATTTTAAGTTCTATAATGAAATTGATTGTGCCAGAGAAGGGGACCTTTTTTGCTTGCAAATCTAGAGAATTCATCAAGAATGGCGTTTTTAACCAAAACCAACTAGAGTTAAATGTAGCAAAATTATTAAAAAGTACACACCTTTTAATAAAATGTATGTGTTTTGGGCTGTCTGTGCTTCACAATCTGAAATTTATGAACTGACGAGGATTTGAAAACAAAAAAAAACCCATAAGTTATCTAGTATAAACTGTAATAAATCTGTAGGCTGTGTTCGATCACATCCCTACCACTAGAAGCCACCTACCTTTTTTGCAAGTATGGTGGTGACACTAGTGCTGAATCCAAAAAGTTGCAAGATTTGCAACATTTTTACACGATTTTTTTGGGAGTTAACAATTGATTTTACTGTTTTGTTTTGTAAATTGTCACTAAACTCTTCAATATGTAACATAAAAAGTGGAAAAGTACCTTAAAAAAAAATTCTAATGAAAGTTAAGTAGATTGAATTATTCAAATAGAATCCTGATGAACAAAAAAAAGATGAATTTGAAAAAAAATATAAAGTATATGGCTAATTGCTAAAATTTTTAAATCATTTTTGAGACAATGCTTAGCAATGGTCCAACTATGGGGAGCATAGAGTTTGTAGTTGAGCCTCTGCTTAGCTGTAAAGGCTTCTGTGCCGCCCCGGTGCCGACCGGGGTGCTCGGATCCGGGTTGGTCGTGGCTCGAGGGGTCCGGACCCGGGCTCGGCGAGCACTCAAAGCTTGAGAAGGGGTTATTTACAGGGGAGAAGTTCGTGACGCCACCTTCGGGTTGTGGTAATGGGAGTACCGCCGCTGCTGGAAGGAGTACAGGGACAGAAGGTGTCAGATTTGGGAGAACAGGATGCAGGGATCAGGGTACTCACTGCGGATAGTCGTGGTGTTGGATGAGGTTTAGAAAGTAGACACACACACTGTGGTAAACCAAAGTCTCTGAGTGCCGCTGCCACTGCGGGAAGCCCGTCCAAGTACCCAATCCCACTGGTGTCACTTAGTGATTCAGAACCTGCCGCCATGCACTGTTTGTGTCTGTGTGGGTCCTTATAGCTTGAAGCTGTAAGGTCCAGTTCTTCACTTTTAAGTGAAGTCTTGCTCCTAGGGGCTGGCACTTGGGATTTCAGTGGGTTGCTTTGTTTGGAAAACCCTGTCCCCCGCGTTGTGCTGATACCCTCAGCCTCTGAGCTCTGGGAAGGTCCCTGAAGGCCCCCTTCCTCTGCAGGTTAATTGCCAGGATGTTGAATCGGCTCCTGATCTAGATCTAGGGTCCTGTACCCCATTGTGCTTGAACCACTGTCTGCGACCCAGCCGCGGTCTGTCTAGCTCACCAGGAGCAAACACTCCAGCTCCTCACACTTTGAGAGCTCTCACTCGACTGCTCACCCCTTCCCTCCAAAATGTCTGCCTGACCCCTAGGTGGGTGGCCCTGTTCCAGCTAGACCAACCCACTGGTGTGTCTGACAGGTCATGATGGGAGGTGTGGTTGGGATTTGTAGTGCTGATGGAGGTGACATCGCTTTTCTTAGGTACCTGGAACCAGGGGGGGTAGGTCCTGCACCCTGGTGAGAGGATGCAGTTCCCTGTAGCACCCTGATATATTCAGGGGTGCTACACTTCGATACACATTAGATTAATGAGGGATTAACATGCTGATATCAGAGGACCAGGCCACCGGTCTAATGTGTGTGGTGATTTTCCAACTCTTCCCTGGCCGATTATGTTCGGGCAGAGAAGGATCCCTCAGGTCCGATGGACGACTGCTGTGTAATTAGGTAGATAAGTTTCCTCTGGCAGTGGCTTTCTCATACAAAATCAGGAGAGCTTGGCCAAGCGTTCCTATATATGGAGGACTTTAAGAAGATATCTGTCGGATAAACAATCATTTGACCAACAGCTTTCCATTATGAATTTGTGATCTTAGGCCGGAGTCACACTTGCGAAAGACTCGCGCGAGTCTCGCATCACATCACCCGGCATGGCCGCACACTCTCATGACAGGATCGGGTCAGCTGCATGTATTTCTATGCAGCTGAGACGCTCCTATCCGGAGGTTGGCAGGCCGTGCCGGGTGATACGATGCGAGTCCCTCGCAAGTGTGACTCTGGCCTTAGACAGAATCCAAATGTCCTTATTTCACATAAAAAAACAATTAGGTGTTTTATCATCATCATTTACAAGTGTGCTGCTAAGTCATGGCTTTTGACATTGTACAGATCACATACTCACTGGTCAGAGGAAGTTAGAGTATTGCAAGACTCCAGCAGCGTGGATGATGACGGGGGTGGCGTCATCCATGTAAATCATGACTGGGGGATGGCGAACAGCGGCAGGAGGGGGGACAGGGGCTGAATTAGACCCCGCCCATCTTGCCAACCAAACTCATTTGCGTAGGAAGCGGTAAGATTTTATAAAGTTCTTTTAGTGGTTTGCAAGGGGGGCCAGCAACAAGGTGCACCTTCCTTGAATGCAGCCCAGGAGCTGCAGAATGTAATATTTTTGGTTTAATAGGGAAAAAACTGGTGACAGGTTACCTTTAACTGAGCATGCTCCAATTTATTATTTAGCCCCCAGCTAGTCAGATCCGTCGAAAAATGGATTGTGACTGATGGCAAAAAACTGATGTGTGAAAGGGGCCTTAAATATGAGTGTCTGAGCAAAAGGTCTGAATACTTATGACCATGTGATGTTTCAGTTTTCCTTGTTTAATAAATTTGCAAAACTTTCTACATTTGTTTTTTTCTGTCTAGAGGAGGTGCAGAGTGTACATTAATGAGAAAAAAATGAACTTTTTTGAATTTACCAAATGTCAGCAACGAAACAAATAGCCAAAAATTTAAAAGAGTCTGAATACTTTTCGTACCCACTGTACTGACAGCCTAATTTATGCGTACTGCTACTAATATTTTTATGAGAAAATAAACTTCATCTATTTTTAAAATTATTATGACCAGCATTGAAATTTAGAATTTATTTAATTTGGCTTCTTTCCGGTTCCAATGTAATCATATTGGCAATTACGATCCAAGTAACTTTTCATAAAATAAAAAATAAAATAAAGGTCTTATTACTTTATAATGTTCACTAACCAATAAACTAGCATAACGATGGCCGGTCAGATCTACAAGTGTGCTTCACCTTTTGTGTCCCCCTTCTTCCCCATAGATTGTAAGCTTTTGAGCAGGGCCCTCATTCCTACTGTAGCTGTTGAATTATGTACTATTTGTTTTGTTTCTGTCTATACAAGCCCCCACCTGATTGTAAAGTGCTGCAGAATATGTTGGCGCTATATAAATATAATATAAATAAATTTTATTAGTAGTAGTAGTAGTTTGTGAGACTTAACATCTTAAATCTTGCAGTGTGTATCCAGCGAGGAGTCTACTGGATTCTTGAGAAGAGGGCTCCCCCTTCTTCTAGCTGCTGATACCCCTCTTGTCTTACGAACAGTCATTGTAATAGTTCAAGTGATGTTTTTTGCCTTAATTGTGAGATTATATAGATCTCTAAATTCTATTTACTTGTACTGCTTGGGGGGAGTACAATTTCCCAGCATATATTGACCAAAGCCATAAAAGCCTTGAAACATACAATCATGTCAGATAAAAGGTTTCAAGGGAGAGGCAATGTTTATCTGGAAGCTGGACCTTTGTTTGGTATCTTTGCTATTCTCACATCTAAGCTTTTGCATTTCCCACCCATGTACGAAAGCTAAGGCTATGTGCGCACGTTGCGTACAGTCACTTCAGAAATTTCTGCAGCGATCTGAAGAGCACACGTGCGCTTCTAATCGCTGCAGAAAATGTCCGTAGTGAAAAAAAAAAAAGCCGATTCCATGTGCTCTGCCTGCAGCTCCTGCCATAGACAGTGCAGGGGCTGCCGGCAAAGCGCACGGAAGAAGTGACATGTCACTTCTTAGAACGCGCGCTTCGGGCAGCAGCCGAAGCACTGCGCTCTAAGACGCCACGTGCGCACGGCTCCTGCATAATCTTTATAGATTATGCAGGGGACGCAGGACGCATGCAGTTACGCTGCGCTACAAAGCACAGCGTAACTGCATGTAATTACGCAACGTGCGCACATAGCCTAAGGCCGTGGAATTTCTACTTTATAATTTAAAATGCACTGGAGCATATACAGTATATCACGTTAAATGCGCCAGAAATCCAGTGTAATTTTAACTAAAGAACTGTCTTTCATTACTTGCACTTTATTTATGATGTGTTTAAACACTTTTATATGACTCGTGCAATTAGGGAGCATGATTATACTTAAAAGGTGTGTGGCTTATTAGGAAAAGGGCATGGCTTAAGGCCCCGTTACACGCGTCGATTTATCGTACGATCGCATGTGCGATCGCACCCGCCCCCATCGTTTGTGCGTCACGGGCAATTTGTTGCCCATGTCGCACAAAGTCGGTTACCCCTGTCACACGTACTTACCTCCCAAATGACCTCGCTGTGGGCGGCGAACATCTTCTTCCTAAAGGGGGCGGTTCGTGTGGCGTCACAGCAACGTCACACAGCGGCCGCCCAATAGAAGCGGAGGGGCGGAGATGAGCAGGACGTAACATCCCGCCCACCTTCTTCCTTCCTCATTGCCGGAGGACGCAGGTAAGCTGCAGTTCATCATTCCTAGGGTGTCACATGGAGCGATGTGTGCTGCCTCAGGAAAGACGAACAACCTGCATCCAGGAATGTGACCGATATTTTGAAAATGAACGTCATGTCAATGAGCAACGATAAGGTGAGTATTTTTGCTTGTAAACAGTCGCTCGTAGCTGTCACACGCTACGATATGTCAAATGATGCCGGATGTGCATCATGGAATCCGTGACCCCGACGACATATCGCCCGATATATCGTAGCATGTAACACCCCCTTTACAGTGCCTCCCAATACACCAATATTGTGGCATACTTTTTTGTATAAAGTTTGCCAACTAAAAGATGGTGTAAACTTAGATGAGATAATTTTAAAATTAGATTTATCAAACAGCATTAACCACTATGATAAATCTGGTTGAGATAAATATATCCCACTTTGTATTTGCCAAAAATGTACAAACAAGGTTGACCTACTCTTTAAATTACACCGACAAATAATGGTATATGCATTACATAATTACATAGTTACATAGGTTGAAAAAAGACCTAGGTCCATCTAGTTCAACCGTCCTGAACCTAAAGGGCGCTTTACACGCTGCGACATTGCTAGCAATCTCACCCGCCCCCCATCGTTTGTGCGTATCGGGCAAATTGTTGCCCGTGGCGAACAATATCGCTAGGACATGTCACACATACTTACCTTCCTAGTGACGTCACTGTGGGCGGTGAACAATCTCTTTTTTAAGGGGGAGGTTCGTGCGCCGTCACAGCGATGTCACACAGCAGCCCTCCAATACAAGTGGAGGGGCGGAGACCAGCTGCATTAACGACACGCCCAACTCGTTCCCGCTGACGCAGGAACGCTGTTGTTCATCATTCCCGGGGTTTCACACATAGCGATATGTGCTGCCTCAGGAACAACGAACAACCTGCGTCCAGCACCAGCAACGATATTTGGGAAAGGAACGACGTGTCAATGATCAATGATTAGGTGAGTATTTCTGATCGTTAGCGGTTGCTCGTAGGTGTCACACGCAACGACGTCGCTAGCAAGGCCGGATGTGCGTCACGAATTCCGTGACCCCAACGATATCTCCTTAGCGATGTCGTTGCATGTAAAGCAGCCTTAAGTCTTTTTTTCATTGACAGTGATGTTTCTTGCAGGAGATGAGAGAGATGAGATGAGCGAATCTTTTGAGCTAAGAATTTATCAGTTCTGCTGAATTTTCAACCTAAAATTGATTTGCTCACAGCTAATCTTAATACTACAAAGCCTCTGATTACCTGGAAAAGATGTGCCTAGAACTCTGAGATCTTCTAGGACTGTATTGAATCCATTTTGAGTTTTTAATGTAAACATGGTTTTTTCAATGTTCAAGTGACCTAACATATCTGGCTAGGTTAAAACTGATCATATGCAGTGGTAAACAACAGCTTGTTTAAAACACACTACAGTATCAGACTTTTTTTGGCTACTTTCATAAGTTGTAGAAACAGTTCAAAAATGATCCGATTTTTAGGTGCTTGTCTTGCTAGTGTTTATCTATAGGCAGTACAAATGGAAGAAGTTAAGCCTCTATGAAAGATAGGTGGTGCAAAAATTATCCCAGTTTGGGAAGTATCAAGAAATTTGTTCTTTGTTAAATAAGTGATAGTTTTTCTGTGGCGCCCTGGACTAGCCAGGTCGTCACAGATAACACACAAACACCCCCACCCCCATTAGACAGGGACACCAGCCAAACAAAAACCCTTGTTGCCTCCCTCCAGTGTCTGATGTCCACACCAGGTGGGGCGGAGCCAAGCAGTTGGCCCCACCCACCGAGGAGTTAACAGGTCTGGAGGCGGGAAAAGTGACAGTTTTAGTGTTGGAGTTTGAAATAAGAGGAGCAAGCACTTGGGTGTCTGGGTTTGTGGCCCAGGCACTGACGGCAAGGTTGGCAGACGGTGGTGGCCGTCTGCAGGAGTGGTGAAGCAACGCGGAACCGTAGGACCGGGGTCGGGCGTTGGCCCGCCGGTACTGACCGGGGAGCGAAGTGAAGCCAGCACACACAGGCAGGTCCATCGGACCCCGACCAGGCTTGGAGCCGCCAACAATAGTCAAATCCAAATGTGACCGGAACCCCAGGGGTTTCCTAACAACCAAAGACCCGATAGAAGGCAACCGCCCACACCGTGAGGCTATACAGCTACCGCCTAAGGCTAGAGACCCAAGGGCCAGCGCCTGCGGGCAAACGGGCTCCTCCGGCATCCATCCACCGGGGAGCGGACTGCCGTTGGTGATCCATAGTAGTCAACTGAGAACATTAAGGTGCAGGGAAAGACAGCCGCCATCACCTGTTCGGGGAGGGACACTGCAGCCGGCTACGGGACCCGTCCATCCAGCCGTTTTGTTTACCAGAGACTCTGTCATTGACTGCCTGAGTGAGTACACCAGTGCCATCCGGCACCGCACCGTGCTGCCCCTGCAACCCTGCATCCCTGCATCCCAGCCATCCTGCCTCCCCGTCACCTCATCGGGCCCCGGGACCACTGACCTCTACCCACGGAGGGGGAAAACAACATCCCAGCTGCTCCCCACCATCGCTCCCGGGATTCCCGTCACCAGCAGTGGTGGTGCCCATCTTCACCACAACCCGTGGGTGGCGTCACGGACTAAATCCCCCAAACCAACCACCCCTTTCACTCACGGGCGAGGAGCGCCACTCGAGTCCCCGGATCCAGCCCACCGCTCGAGCTACCGAGCAGCCGCAGCAGCGCCAGACCCGAGCGTTAGCAAGCGCTCAGCAGCGGCGGTGTCCTCCCCGCCCGCGACATTTCCACAAGCAATTAAAAAATTATCCCATTATATAGGAAGCAAGAAGAGGTGTGCTTAAAAATTATACAAGTAACTGCTTGTCCGCTAGGAATGAAAAATATCCCTTTTTTTTCTCATAAAGAGGTTTGCTATTCTGAAAAATAATTAAACAACTACAATTTTTTTGATCAAACTGTCCAAAAATTATTCTTTTTTTATGGAGCAGGAAAAGGCAAACTGTTTTAGTGAATAAATAATGACTTGTCAACATGAAAACATATGCTCGAGCCACCGAGCAGCCGCAGCTGACGCTCGGGTCCGGCGCTGCTGCGGCGTCCTCCCTGCCCGCAACAACTTGGCGTCACAAACAGGATTGAACCCCTCTACTTACCAGTCGAAGTGCGCCTTGTGATCTCCGCCGGCGGTGTCCGGCCGAAAATTTTGAAGCGCCGCCATCTTGCCGCGAAAATCTCCCGCTCGAGCGTCTTCTCCGAGCAGGGAAGACGCGAAAATGAAGCCCCGCCCCCAACAAACGGAAGTGCTAAAGAGAACCAAGGGGGGGCGGGTGTATGTCTGCCTAATGTAGCCGAGGCTATAAAAGCGGGGACGCCAGGACTCTGCAAATATAACCGGTTCCTGGAAGCAGCTTGCAACATGTCCGCACCATCTGAGAGGCCTGAGTCTCCGGAGCCTGCCCCCGGGACGGCGGCTTGGCTGAACACCCAAGTGATGCTGTTGTGCTGCTGTAACCGGGCCCAAGTACGGGACCTGTTAGATCGCTGGACCGCTGAGATGGAGGAGCTGGCTGCGGTCGTGTGGGCGCATGAAATAGAGACCATGCTAGAGGAGCTGGTGAGAGACCCACACCCTTGTGTCCCTAAAGGACCGGCCGCTGCGACTGAAGGATTCGGTCTACCCCTGGCCCCAGCAGGGCCCGACCCATCGCCTGTGCTGACCGCCCGTACAACCCCGCTCAGACCCCTGATCGTCCCCGATGGAGGTGGCGGAGCCCGTGTTGCCCCGAAAGGGCCCGGAGGCCCGAGAGGAAGCCAGCCAATCAACAGCTGGAGCAGGTGACTTAGAAGAACCGATGGCAGACCTCCATACACCAGCCAATGACGGGTCACTTGCCACTGAGGAGCCACGAGTCTGGGCTCAGCTGGAAACCGTTACCGACCTGCCAAGTCCCACCATTAACGCCCCTGGAGTCAGATGACAGCAGCTCGGGGGCTGACACAGAACCGGTCTCGGAGTCCGAGGAAGCGGGTGAGAGTCTTCCCAATGGCGATGCGCCAGTAGTTTTCTATGTCCCACGTGGTGGAGGGAATGGATACCGGGCGGCCCTCTCCCACCAGGCCTGCCACCGGATGTTTGCAATATTAACAGCGGAGAGCGAGGCCACCTCGGAGGAAGAGGTGGAATAGGCAGCGGTTCGCCGTTGCAAGCAGTTGTCCCCGTTGGTACCCTCAGCAGTTTAAATGAATGACATTAATCAACCGTGACCTTCATCTGATTGTCTACCTGATTATCACGGCCGTTGCCGGCAAGTTGTCCCCGGAGGGACTTTCTGAGTTTACCACCTGCATGAGAGACTACTCATGGACATGGCCGAGAACTGGCAGGCCACCCACGAACTGGTGGGCATGTAAATAATTTTATGGGATGGAAGCCGTTGCCGCCTCCGGAGAGGCAGATTGGAGGAAGGGTCTGCAGCAGAGCAGGCTGGGGCCCGGCCACCACCAGGACCAGTGTCCATCCTCCGGGGGTCAGGGGCCCCCTGGACGTGGGGTCCCCTGAAGTGACAGCCGGGTGCGAGTAACCGTACCCGTTCCCACTCGGGCAGCCTGAACCTGGACTGGGGTCAAGGGGTGCTGCCCACTTCTTAGGGGCAGCATCAGGGCTAGGTTGCTTGGGTGGGAGAGCGGAAGACATCCGTCTGTCCGTCATTATTAAAAATGTTTTTGTTTATATGTGCAACGTTTAAGTGTCCTCACAAGAATTGCTTATATGTTCAAAATGTTTTACATGTTAATTTATATTTTTACAGTTTTTGAAAAAAAAAAAATAAAAATGGTGATGGACAGGCAGCCCGCGGACGGTCTGCATTTCACCAAGGGGAAATGTGGCGCCCTGGACTAGCCAGGTCGTCACAGATAACACACAAACACCCCCACCCCCATTAGACAGGGACACCAGCCAAACAAAAACCTTTGTTGCCTCCCTCCAGTATCTGTTGTCCACACCAGGTGGGGCGGAGCCAAACGGTTGGCCCTACCCACCGAGGAGTTCACAGGCCTGGAGGTGGAAAAAGTGACAGTTTTAGTGTTGGAGTTTGAAATAAGAGGAGCAAGCACTTGGGTGTCTGGGTTTGCGGCCCAGGCATTGACAGCAAGGTTGGCAGACGGTGGTGGCCGTCTGCAGGAGTGGTGAAGCAACGCGGAACCGTAGGACTGGGGTCGGGTGTTGGCCTGCTGGTACCGACCGGGGAGCGAAGTGAAGCCAGCACACACAGGCAGGGCCATCGGACCCCGACCAGGCTTGGAGCCACCGACAATAGTCAAATCCGAATGTGACCGGAACCCCAAGGGTTTCCTAACAACCAAAGACCCGATAGAAGGCAACCGCCCACACCGTGAGGGTATACAGCTACCGTCTAAGGCTAGAGACCCAAGGGCCAGCGCCTGTGGGCAAACGGGCTCCTCCGGCATCCATCCACCGGGGAGCGGACTACCGTTGGGGATCCATAGTAGTCAACTGAGAACATCAAGGTGCAGGGAAAGACAGCCGCCATCACCTGTCCGGGAAGAGACACTGCAGCCGGCTGCAGGACCCTTCCATCAGGCCGTTTGGTTTACCAGAGACTCTGTCATTGACTGCCTGAGTGAGTACACCAGTGCCATTCGGCACCGCGCCGTGCCGCCCCTGCAACCCTGCATCCCAGCCATCCTGCCTCCCCGTCACCTCATCGGGCACGGGACCACTGACCTCTACCCACGGAGGGGGAAAACAACATCCCAGCTGCTCCCCACCATCGCTCCCGGGATTCCCGTCACCAGCAGTGGTGGTGCCCATCTTCACCACAACCCGTGACTAAATCCCCCAAACCAACCACCCCTTTCACATACGGGCGAGGAGCGCCACTCGAGTCCCCGGATCCGGCCCACCGCTCGAGCCACCGAGCAGCCGCAGCAGCGCCGGACCCGAGCGTTAGCAAGCGCGCAGCAGCGGCGGCGTCCTCCCCGCCCGCGACATTTCCACAAGCCATTAAAAAATTATCCCATTATATAGGAAGCAAGAAGAGGTGTGCTTAAAAATTATACAAGTAACAGCTTGTCCGCTAGGAATGAAAAAAAATTCCTAAAAACAATATTTATTAGTATATAGTATTAAAATGCTCTTAATCATAAAAGCGTAATAACTCTTAAATTACGGAATTGTACACTGGTCATGTGAGGTGAGTGGGAGGGCAAAAGAGGGTAGAGCCAACTGGTGAAAAGAGGAGTGCTGATTGTCTCTACACTCCTATCTAGAGTGTAGAGACAATCAGCACTCCTCTTTTCACCAGTTGGCTCTACCCTCTTTTGCCCTCCCACTCACCTCACATGACCAGTGTACAATTCCGTAATTTAAGAGTTATTACGCTTTTATGATTAAGAGCATTTTAATACTATATACTAATAAATATTGTTTTTAGGAGTTTTTGTTTTGCACTAATACTCCTAGGTTCTCACTTGTTTTGGGTTTTCAAATAATGAAAAAAAATCCCTTTTTTTTCTCATAAAGAGGTTTGCTATTCTGAAAAATAATTAAACAACTACAATTTTTTTGATCAAACTGTCCAAAAATTCTTTTTTTATGGAGCAGGAAAAGGCAAACTGTTTTAGTGAATAAATAATGACTTGTCAACATGAAAACATATACTGTATCAATGTTTTGGGAACTATTTTATGTTTGTAACGAACTTATAGAGAAATGGCACTCACCAGTTCTTGCTGTGACAGAAGATTATTTATTCAAACGTGGAAGTTACATGTGTGGGGGTAATGGCGGGGAGGGAGCGGACCACCAGACACGTCAGACGACGTCCGTTTCGCACTTTTACTCAGTGCTTCAGCTGAGACCAGCTGAAGCACTGAGTGAAAGTGCGAAACGATTCATTATGTTTAAAAACTAATTCTAATATGGCCATCTCAAGAGTTTTATACAGACTCTGTTCTGCTTTATACCTTGTAAGTTAACCTTATAATTAGATGTGCCCACCTTTTTTAAATTTATTTTATTAAAGCGGCTTTCCCACGAACAAAGTACAGGGTGAGCCATAAGTATGGATACACCCTGAGTGGGCCATTAGTATGGATATCACCTTACCGTTTGTGATATTAGTACATGGGAGGGGTAAAACATTTGAGGCCGGGTGATGCCCATGGGGGCCATCTGCAAAGCTGCCAATTTGTATTCAACTTGACTCTTTTTTTATCAGGGTGTATCCATACTTATGGCCCACCCAGGGTGTATCCATTGTATCCATACTTATGGCCCACCCTGTACATTTTATTTAATAGATGTTAGAGTAAGTTCCTCAAATAGATGTGTTAAAACATGTTCTGTAACAATATAAACATATATAGTACAGACCAAAAGTTTGGACATACATTCTCATTCAAAGAGTTTTCATTATTTTCATGACTTTAAAAATTGTAGATTCACATTGAAGACATCAACAAAAAATTGTGAAACAACTGAAAATATGTCTTATATTCTAGGTTCTTCAAAGTAGCCAACTTTTGCTTTGATTACTGCTTTGCACACTCTTGGCATTCTCTTGATGAGCTTCAAGAGGTAGTCACCGGAAATGGTCTTCCAACAGTCTTGAAGGAGTTCCCAGAGATGCTTAGCACTTGTTGGCCCTTTTACCTTCACTCTGCGTTCCAGCTCACCCCAAACCATCTCCATTGGGTGCAGGTCTGGTGACTGTGGAGGCCAGGTCATCTGGCGTAGCACCCCATCACATTCCTTCTTAGTCAAATAGCCCTTACATAGCCTGGAGGTGTGTTTGGGGTCATTGTCCTGCTGAAAAATAAATGATGGTCCTACTAAACGCAAACCGGATGGAATAGCATGCCGCTTCACGATGCTGTGGTAGCCATGCTGGTTCAGTATGCCTTCAATTTTGAATAAATCCCCAACAGTGTCACCAGCAAAGCACCCCCACACCATCACACCTCCTCCTCCATACTTCACGGTAAGAACCAGGCACGTAGAGTCCATCTGTTCACATTTTCTGCGTCACACAAAGACACGGTGGTTGGATCCAAAGATCTCAAATTTGAACTCATCAGAGCAAAGCACAGATTTCCACTGGTCTAATGTCCATTCCTTGTGTTCTTTAGCCCAAACAAGTCTCTTCTGCTAGTTGCCTGTCCTTAGCAGTGGTTTCCTAGCAGCTATTTTACCATGAAGGCCTGCTGCACAAAGTCTCCTCTTAACAGTTGATCTAGAGATGTGTCTGCTGCTAGAACTCTGTGTAGCCTTGACCTGGTCTCTAATCTGAGCTGCGATTTCTGAGGCTGGTGACTCGGATAAACTTATCCTCTGCAGCAGAGGTGACTATTGGTCTTCCTTTCCTGAGGTGGTCCTCATGTGAGCCAGTTTCTTTGTAGCGTTTGATGGTTTTTGCCACTGCACTTGGGGACACTTTCAAAGTTTTCCCAATTTTTCGGACTGACAGACCTTCATTTCTTAAAGTAATGATGGCCACTCATTTTTCTTTACTTAGCTGCTTTTTTCTTGCCATACCACAAATTCTAACAGTCTATTCAGTAGGACTATCAGCTGTGTCTCCACCAGACTTCTGCACAGCACAACTGATGGTCCCATCCCCCTTTACAAGGCAAGAAATCTACCTCTTTAAGCTCATCAAGAGAATGCCAAGAGTGTGCAAAGCAGTAATCAAAGTAAAAGGTGGCTACTTTGAAGAACCTAGAATATAAGACATATTTTCAGTTGTTTCACAATTTTTTGTTAAGTATTTCATTCCACATGTGTTAATTCATAGTTTTGATGCCTTCAATGTGAGTCATGAAAATAAAGAAAAATCTTTGAATGAGAAGGCGTGTCCAAACTTTTGGTCTGTACTGTATGTGCCCCTATGTAATAGATTGAAATGTTTTTCCTTAAAAAAATCAGCAGCTATGACCCCGTAATGTAATGTCTGTATACTTCTTTATTTCCTCCCCGACCCAGGAGCTTTGGTACGATCAGACAATGTCCCTGTACGGTCAGACACGGCCATTACACAGTACATAGCAGGGCCACATTTATAAGATTATCTCAGAACAGGAACATTTTTTTTTAACACACCGAATTGTGAAGCTTATTTTTATTCCAAGATTTATTGATTAAAGTGTACTTTGTTGTGAGACAACCCCTTTAAGGTCTTCAATCTCCAATAGAAATTCAAATAGTACCGAATTGTACAAGCAAAGCCCTTGACTACAAGTGATGTAATGACCACTGGGTGGTCATACATAGACACCAATCACCTAAACAATGGTTATTGTACAAACGCAGTCATCTTATGCCACACAGGATATGTTAAGCAAAGTGGGAAGGTTAGGAAAGACACACCTGTATAATCAATCACCTATTGATACCTTGTGGTGTTTGCTGTGCTCTGTTACTAAGTTTGTAAGTCTCTGAAGTGAAAAATTACATGGAATGTCAAGCCACCCGCTTATTGCGTAATTTTTACTACTGTCATGTTCAGGAGGAACACATTTCAGTCAAAGCAGAATAATTAATTGTTCCTTGTGTGAGAAAACTAACTAACTAACTGAAATAACAATGACACCACTCTGCTAGAAGGTAGAACAATATAATCATTAGATGCGATTGTTCCATTGAGTATGTTCATCTGCATTAAATAAAAATAAAATGTTCCAAGTTACTGAGTTTGACAGTTGACTTCAAGTCCAAAATAGATTTGCATAATATTTTGCTGGTAAACATCTTGATCACCCAAACACGTTGGTTAGCCTAAAATGGTAATAGAATTCTGAACCTGCCCAGTGCCCGGACTTAGGGCTTGTATGCACGTTGCGTAATATCATGCATTTACGCTGCGTCTAGCACTGCAGCGTAAATGCGTGCGTCCTGCGTCCCCAGCACAATCTATGTAGATTGTGCATAATCCGTGCGCACGTTGCTTTTTTGAACGCAGCAATTTGGGTGCTAAAATTTTGACCCAAATCCATGCGTTCAAAAATGCAGCATGTTAATTATTTGTGCTCTTTGGATGCAGCGCCCACTCTGTCTATGGGAGAGCCAGCATCCAGAGCGCATAAAATCGGCATGTAATCTGCTGAAACAGTGCATCCATTACGCAGTGTTTCTGAAGAGATTTGAAGCGCACATGTGCTGTCAAATCACTGCAGAAATTTTAGCATTTACTGTACGTGCGAACAAGCCCTTAATTTCCTCCTTATTCCTTCTGGTAGTGTTTGGTTGCAGTCATCAGGGTGGCATCAGTGCAGGTTCAGTAACCGATCAGTGTATAGTGAGCGGCGGATGTAACCATGTCCCACCACTGATTGACAGCAGAGCTGTCAGTCACTTAGCGCTGGAGCAGTTACACTCTGATGCAGTGATTGAAACAGCACTGGCACTACCCTGATGACTGGAAGCCAAATGCTGCTGTGACGCCTCTGACTCTATCAGGGTGTTACAGGGAACTGCACCCCTTTCTCTTATGGTGCAGAACTCACCCTCCATGGTTCTGGGATCCTAACATTTGGTATTGCTTCCATCGGCACTCAAATCCTAGCCACACCTCACACCACACCCTGTCAGGCACACCAGTGGGTGGTCTAGCTGGACAAGGGCCACCCACCTAGGAGTCAGGCAGACTGGTGGGAGGGACACAGTCAGTTTAGAGTTAGCTCTCAAAGTGAGAGGAAGTTGAGTAGTAGCTTACTGGAGTGAAGTAGTAGCCCTCAGAGAGTGAAGAGCTGAGGGAGTTGTAGCTCCCTGGGTGATGTTGGTTAGGTCGCAGATGGTGGTCTGGGGCCGGAGGAGTCGGAGACCCGGTCGCAGGGTATTAGAGAAGGGTGCAAGGCAAAAAAGAGTATACTTCTAGCACTTGAAGATATATTATTCCAATTCGAGGATATATACGGACTTGATAAAATTATTAAAAATTTTATTGGGGTATAAAAATAATGAATTAGCTACTGGGTATAAATTCACAAAATTGGTCAAAGGATAGCTCAGTGAATAATAGAGAACCTAAAATATAACCTTTAATATAATTATAATTAAAAATCCAATTAGGACTTAAAAAATAAAACCGCCAATACACTCAACACCTGCAGAGGTAGAGATTGGCTAGTTAGAGAATGTGGACTTTATTGTTCATGTAACCAGTTACTGTATATAACCGGAAAAATAGATCCGCAGCATATTAATGAAGTATGTGCTGTATATTATACCGCCATATAGTCACCTGACTCAGATGAATGGCAGTAACACAATTGGTAGAGAAAATCAGGAACGGTCTTACCCAATCTGCCGTATACACCTTTCCCTACTTATAAGGCACTGGATGCTGGATAGTCTTGGTAACCACCATAACGGAGAAAACACCTGGTCCTTTATCTGAATGACTCAGGATCCCCACTGGTTCCCAACATGCGTCCAGCCGTTGTGCATGAAACTCCCAACGCGTTTCTTATATCATCAGGGGAGCATAAACATCCCAAATTCCGGTCAAAAATGACCAACACAATATGGCATAAGTTAATCCATCACCTCCAGGAATAACTTGGGCAGATCTGCCCAGGTTATTCCTGGAGGTGATGGATTAACTTATGCCATATTGTGTTGGTCATTTTTGACCGGAATTTGGGATGTTTATGCTCCCCTGATGATATAAGAAACGCGTTGGGAGTTTCATGCACAACGGCTGGACGCATGTTGGGAACCAGTGGGGATCCTGAGTCATTCAGATAAAGGACCAGGTGTTTTCTCCGTTATGGTGGTTACCAAGACTATCCAGCATCCAGTGCCTTATAAGTAGGGAAAGGTGTATACGGCAGATTGGGTAAGACCGTTCCTGATTTTCTCTACCAATTGTGTTACTGCCATTCATCTGAGTCAGGTGACTATATGGCGGTATAATATACAGCACATACTTCATTAATATGCTGCGGATCTATTTTTCCGGTTATATACAGTAACTGGTTACATGAACAATAAAGTCCACATTCTCTAACTAGCCAATCTCTACCTCTGCAGGTGTTGAGTGTATTGGCGGTTTTATTTTTTAAGTCCTAATTGGATTTTTAATTATAATTATATTAAAGGTTATATTTTGGGTATAAAAATAAAATAATTAAAATCATTGTGTCTTACGTGTTTCAAGCCGAACAGGGCTCTTACTCATAGCATAACAAATGAAAAGACTGGTTTTTTTTTCCGGTTACTGGACTGGAAAATCCGGTACTGAGCACGGCGGGGTACAGGACCATAGATCAGGGTGTAGCTTTACGCAACCTGGTAATTCACCTGTGGAGGATAGTCTCTTTTGAACTTTCCCCAAGAGCTTAGAGATCAAAGGTACCAACACAACGAGGGGGATAGGGCTTTCCAGCTTATGCGGCCCACTGAGATCCCAAGTGTCAGCCATCGAGAGCACAGCTCCCCTATTCATATATAGGGAGCGGGACCCCAACCGCTTCAGGCCGAGGGATTGTGGCGCCCCTGAGGCTTCCGTTGCCACAGGAACATTGCACCCCATCCAGCAGTGTGATGTCCCATTCTGGGTAAGGAAAGGAGTGAACGCCGGTCCCCAGGCAAATCTACACAACTCCCATTGTTAGGTACACACTGGGACCAGGGACAGTGGCAGTAACCCTCCCATGCTGCATGCTGGGAGGGGCCGTAAAACCCATCCCTGCTCCTATAGGGTACAGCTTAGCAACTGGGGAGGTGGGAGGAGCCACCAGAGAGTAGACAGAGAAAGGAAGGTCAAGTGTAGTGAGTTCGGAAGTTGAAGTTGGAGAGGGAGGAAGGAGGAGGAGGTCTGCGTGAGGCAGACGAGAAGGAGAAGCAGAAAGAAAGCTCTAGTCAGACAGGAGCTAAGAGAAGAAAGTGACACTTCCTGGTGAAAAACCTGGGACTCAGAGGGTCCAGGTGACACCAAGCAGAGGAAGAGAAGGGATTCCAGGGCCACAGATAGCTTTTGAGCTGGTGGCCTGTTCCACAGGAACATCAGTGGAGGGATCAAGCTGCAACAGGGGACGGTCCCTAGAAACTGAAGGAGTGAAAAATCATCTCCAACAGTAAAAACCGAGGACTAGGGAAAGTTGCAAACTCCCCGGGCCATAGCCCACAGCAGAACCTCTAGAAAAGGGGCAAATAACTGACAGGCGAGCTCCCAGCCCGGAGGCTGTAGTGGAGGCCGAGCCAGGTTCATCCTACAAGGGCAAGGCTTAAGGAGACAGCTGAAGACAGAGACACTTTAGAGAAGGGTACCGGCTTTCATTCCAGGATCTACCCAGGATCGGTGGAGGTCCCTGACAGTGGGTTCCAGCCGCCCAAAGGCACCAGTGTGCTGCAGCCCAGGAATTGTGAGTAAAGACCTTGGAATTGCACCCTCTGGTGTTGCCTCAGTTATTGTCGCCTGCATAGACTTCCATCACACCATAGACTCTCACGAGCACCAACTGTTGCCCCGGGGTACCGCTCCACCTGTGGGGAGCAGGACCATCCAAGCTGCCATACCACCAGCCCCAGAGGCCCCATACAGCAGTGGCGGCTTAATAGCCGCAAACCACAGGTGGCGTCACGACAACCATAAACTTTATTCACCAGCCATATTTAATTGACACCCACCAGGGCCACGGAGTCGGGCACCACCACCACTGACGACCCCCGGACTAGTCCGGCCCGGCACCGGGTGTCCCATAGCCCTGGGGTGGGCGAGTCAGGATCACTCGGAAACATCTAAAATACATGTGCATAGAGGCAGGCTCTGGACCACTGAGCAATACCATTGGTAACAGATTCCCGGACAAGCTCCCCAGAGTGGCAGCGGCACTCAGACACTTGGTTTACTCCTGTGTCAGAGTCTGCTTAATGGTTGCACCTACATCCACACAGCCTGAGTGAGTACACTACTACCCCTGCGTCCTGCCTGCCCGCATAGCCTGCACAATTCCATCCGCCACCTTTCCCCATCCAGAGTCACGGGGTCTCCCCTACCCGTGGAGGGAACACCATCTGGCTGCCCCACTCCATCTCCCCCGGGTACTCCCATCGGCGATACTCCCCTTACCGCGAACCACGGGTGGTGTCACACGAACTCTCCCTTTGTAAATACCCCCCTCCTTTACATTTGAAGTGGCCGCAAGCCACAGCAACCCTGGATCCAAGCAGCGTGACTGCTGCAGGGGCGGCACACTGCCCGAAGGAATAAAGTTCTTTCCTTCAGAAAGTTGGGCTCTAAGTGCCAGCATCAGGCAGGTTCAGAATGCTATTAACCTGCAGATTAGCTCCATATCTGCAGGTTAAAACTGTTTTGTTTTTTTTCACATGACAGGTTCCCTTTAATAGAACATAGTATAAGAGGACAACTCACAAAGTGAAATACAAATCTGGAATTTAAAAGATGTCTGTATTGGGTTATCCTGTGTTTACCATCCTAGCAGTCCAGACTCCACTTCCCAGTTCATGAAGAATAACACCACAAGTTGTAATGTGTTAATAAATCACTTAGGAAGTATCCATCACAAATACAGCCATACACTCAGGGGCGGACATATCATTGGGCCCAAAGTTGGTGGAATTGTGCATTTTGATGAGTTATTGGACTGAAAAGGGCCCATTCACTGTTTTTGCACAGGGGCCCTTGTTCATCTGTGTCTGCCAGTTAGGGTTTTACTAAGCAGGGTAAACAGCATAAAGAGCTCATAACATGTTTGCCTTGTTATGGATCTAATGTATGAGATGAAAGCGCACGTTGTCTTTCCAATATTTCTAATGCTTTAGCTTTTCCATTCGTATTTAGTAAACCATTCCACTAGTCATTTGTCAAACACACGTACAAAACAGTTAAATAATGACTGTGGAGCTTAGATATTTCACACATTCTAGTAATTAAACATTCACAGTTAGACAAGTCTGTAAAATAATATAGAATAATATAAATATTTTTTTAAAAACAATTAAATACCAGTGCTTCCCATCCATGCATTGGAGTTTTCACAATAGTGATCATTGACTGATATGTTTGGTTTAGCATTATAATTGATACCATTTTTGTGTATTTTAATGTATTTGATTCAATATGCAATATTTTTTTAAGTTTGGTATTAATATCTGTCAGTAGTGAGGCTCAGGTGTCACCATGTTTTAACTGAGTCCCTAGTAGAAAAACTTTGTATAGTTAACAAGCATTGATTACTTCTATGGCTTAATGACAAGTTCATAACTCTTCCAATCAAAGGGCAAACTGGGCCAAAGGGGGAGGGAGGCAGAGGGGCACATGTCCCACGTCAGTTCCCAATCAGTTGTTTAGGGACTGCTGTTTTAGCACAAAAAGGCTATTAACATGAATGTCTAAGCAGATGTTTTAAACAACCCATCCAATCCACACAAGCAAAGAGATCAAACCATAGATGTCCATGAATGTAATTATTTGTAATAATGAGAAATGACAAAGGAAAAAAGTATTGAACACACTTACTGAAATGTATTTAGTACTTCATACAAAATCCTTTGTTGGTGATGACACCTTCAAGACACCTCCTGTATGGAAAAACTAGTCGCATAATTTGCTCAAGTGTTATTTTGGCCCATTCTTCCAAACACTCTTCAAATCCCGGAGGCTCCGTGGACTGCTTCTATTAACTCTGAGCTTTAGTTCTGCTCCAGAAACTCTTTATTGGAATCAGGTCAGGTGATTGCCTTGGCAACTCTAGCAGCTTTATTTTCTTTTTTTTTTCTGAGTGTTTCCTTGTCTGTGTGTTTGAGATCATTGTCTTGCTGAAATGTTCACCCTCGTTTCATGCTGATTATCCTAGTAAGTGTCAGCAAATTTTTATCAAGAAGGCCTCGGTACATTTGTCCATTTAAAAACAGCCCCACACCATGATGTTCCAACTTCCAAACTTCACTGTTGATATGGTGTTTTGGGGTGATATGCAGTGCTGGTGCTGCCTTTTGGCCTCCAAACATGGTGTGTATTATGGTTTCCAAAGAGTTCAAATTTGGTCTCATCTGACCAGACTTTATTCTCCCAGTATTTTCCAGGCTTGTACAAATGTTGTTGAGCAAACTTTAAAGTGCTTGAACATGCTTTTTGTTCAGAGTCTTGTGTGGTGAGAGTGCAATACAGGCCTTGGAGGTTGACTCGAGGTCTTCATGTAGTTCTCCACAGATGGTTCTTGGCTTTGGAATAACTTTTCTGATAATTGTTGCCCTTCTCTTTCTTCATGTGTTCAATACTTGTTTTCTGTGTAATTTTGGTATATTACACATCACTTAGTTTATGGACATCTATGGTTTGATTTCTTTGCCTGTGTGGATTGAATGGGTTGTTACTGACACCTGGTGAGAAATTCATGTCAATAGCAACTTTAGAAATATATTTACTTAGAAAATTGGTGACGTACTCAATACTTATTTCACCTGCTGTATATGTCTCTCTCTCTCTCTCTCTCTCTCTCTATATATATATATATATATATATATATATATAAATATATGTGTGTATGTTTATGTATATACATGTTTGTATATGTATGTGAAATTGTATGTGTATATGTTTACATGAATACATATTGTATGCATGTTTGTATGTATAATTGTATGTTTGCAAGCTGTGCTTGTATGTAATAGTGTGTTGTGGTGTATATGTGTAAAAAGATTTGTTTGTTAGGGGCACATGTAATACATCTCTAAAGAGTCTTCTACATCTTTGTTAGGGAATTCCATTTGTCTTTCCAGTTTTAGGAACCGACCAGTTAGGGTACCGTCACACTTTAGCGATGCAGCAGCGATCCGACCAGCGATCTGACCTGGTCAGGATCGCTGCTGCGTCGCTACATGGTCGCTGGTGAGCTGTCAAACAGGCAGATCTCACCAGCGACCAGTGACCAGCCCCCAGCCAGCAGCAAGCGACGCTGCGCATGCACGGAGCCGGCGTCTGGAAGCTGCGGACACTGGTAACTAAGGTAAACATCGGGTATGGTTACCCGATGTTTACCTTAGTTACCAGCGCACACCGCTTAACTTAGTGTGTGCAGGGAGCAGGAGCCGGCACTGGCAGCGTGAGAGCTGCAGAGGCTGGTAACGAAGGTAAATATTGGGTAACCACCTTGGTTACCCGATGTTTACCTTGGTTACAGCTTACCGCAGGCTGTCAGACGCCGGCTCCTGCTCCCTGCACATTCAGGATTGTTGCTCTCTCTCTGTCACACACAGCGATGTGTGCTTATCAGCGGGAGAGCAACAATAAAAAAACGAACCAGCACTGTGTGTAACGAGCAGCGATCTCTCAGCAGGGGCCAGATCGCTGCTCAGTGTCACACGCAGCGAGATCGCTAATGAGGTCACAAAAAACGTGACTCAGCAGCGATCTCAGTAGCGATCTCGCTGTGTGTGAAGTACCCCTTAAATAAAATCCTTGGTGTAACTGTACATACATCACAGTCCAGGTTCAGGACCTCAACCTACTCATCCCCTGCAGATGCTGGATGTGATCCATAGTCACAGCATCAATCAGAGCTTGCCTATATATCTGCCATTTAACTGCTACTAAAATCGGTAATGAGATCACAGCTTTTTGTTTTGTTCTTTTTTTAAAAAGAAAAGATTGAAAATCCCTAAAGCAGGTGTAAAAGTAGCCAGAAAGTGTTTTTAATACATTCTTTTAGGTATGCTCTCTTTCCAGTTATTGAGCAATGTAATCAGGCTGACATTCACCAGACATCCAAGCAAGATGCTTTTTCGTCCGGTTTAAAGATTTTCAAGTTTGTTTTAAAATCATCATTGTTGCCAGCATAAACAGTGCTATCGAGAGCAATAACAGCCTATTCGCACAAAATGATTAACTACTGATTTCTTACAGATCGTTTTGTACTTTTATGAAGTACGACCTGTTTAAACAGACTATTAAATGACTGCTGATTGACTTCTATGTTGACAATTGGCAGTCCTTAAATGCTGTAAGTCCCACAATGTAAGCCTGCCCTGCTACTCACATTTTATGATCTTGTATTGGTCAAGCATGTACATTGGAAAAACCATAAATAAGTATCCAAGGTACGACTCTGCTGTGCCATGGAGTTTAGTGGTCAGATATAGTCTCCTTTGCTTGTGTTTGATTTATGTTATGCTGGTGACTCGCCCACCCCAGGGCTATGGGACACCCGGTGCCGGGCCGGACTAGTCCGGTGGTCGTCAGTGGTGGCTGGGCCCGGTTCCGTGGCCCTGGTGGGTGTCAGTAGAATATGTGGCTTGATGAATAAAGTTTGTGTTCGTGACGCCACCTGTGGTCTGCGGCTATTAAGCCGCCGCTGCTGTGTGAGGCCTCCGGGGTGATGATATAGCAGCAATGGTGGTACTGCTCCCCACAGGTGGAGCGGAGCCCCGGGGACACTGTTAGTGCTCGTGAAAGTCTATGGGGTTGTGTGACTAACACGGTGCAGGGCCGACAGGCAATGAAAGAACCAGGCACAAACAACAGTCTCTTTACCTTTTCCTCTTTTACTTTGGGAACAGTTCAGTCCTGGGAGACCGTTACAGGTGGTGATGGGGATCCGGTCGGCCTGGAAGTACTTGGGGTGATCTTTCTGGCCAGCTGAGTATGAGGCCTGCTCCTGTGCTTTTCTTTGTTATGATAGGACCCTGCTTCTCTGAATCCAGCAATGGCCCTCTTTGCTGCTGGGACCGATGGTACATTCCTTTTCCCTCTGTAGCAGGCTGCGCAGGCCCTCTCTGGTGCTTCTCTTCTGGAGTCCACACCGGGCCCTGATGCTGCAGCTGTACCTTCGGGATGTTTATGGGCCAGGTGCTTGCAGCTCTCCTGCCCTTCGGATTCGGCTACCAGGGAGTATTTTAAGCCCTGGTAGCCACAGACTCCGATGTCCGAGTCTCTCCGCTGCCTCTCTGCTACTCCTGCTTCCCTGGGCCAAGCTACTCTAGCTCTAGGCCCCAGATCCACAGGACAGCACACTCTGCGTCTGCTCACTATCACTTCTCTCTACAGACTGAACACTACTTCCTCCCTCAGGTCAGACTTAAGGAATGCTCCCTGGAATCCCAGGTTCGGAGCTCCCCCTGCTGGCCGGAGGGAGAACTGCGTTGGATGTTAAACTTGCTGGCCAGTGGACCTCCCCATTACCTCCAGGCACAGCATTAACCCTTTGGAAGGGCAATGCTGTTGTGGCGACCAGGTCCTGGGGCGCCACACTCCCCCTTAGTTAAATTCAGTACTCCCGGACTGTAGAAAACAAAACAAGACATACATGTTACAACCTTAGACAACTATAAGAGTCCAGTGTGGCTCCCTGTCGGGTGTCCATTACACTGCTCCATGGGGGACCCGCCGCGATAAAACCCCCAACGTAGGCTCTGGGCGTGCGTCAGAGCATTGATGACCCCACTCTATGCACGCCGGACGGGTTTTTCTTCAGGGGTGCTGAGCACACTGGTGCTAACTTTGTACGGCTAGGTGTTGGCCACCCATAGTCCAGTGGCCCAATTGTCTATTTTCTCAATCAAAAAAGAAAAACATTTTGTACACAACATTACAGACATTTCACATAACTATTTACATTCTAATAAGTACTCTTTCTTTTTACTCTCTATACCTTGGAGGGGGCTGTCCCCGAGTGCTGCGTTGGGACCTGCGTAGCTCTGGTGTCTGCCCCTGACTACTTGGTGTGTCTTCTACCTCAGCACTACAGGTAGGCCTAACCCTGATGGGTAAGCGTGATGATTGCCTATGTGGTCTAAGAGTCGCCAAGGGTATGACAGGTTCACCACTGACAGGGGGTTGATTCTCCTGTTCCACTGCTGGCGTGTCATCTCGTGTTGGAGCGGACGGTTCTTTAGGTGGATCTGGAACCTCTTCTGTTTCTGGCTCGACCAACTGCGGGAACATCAACACTGGTACCACTATGGCATTGTTTATTCGGGTCCAAGTTTTGGGGAATTTTCCAAGGATTGTTTGGATCATCTCTTCCTCTTTTTCTGGACTTTGGGGACTTTCTTGTACTTCTTCTACTTCTTTTTGGGTTCTGCACCGTTCGGGGCACGCTTTCAGGCGGTCTCGAGAAACTGCTTGATAGGTCTTGCCTTCATCTTTGCTTATGAGGCATACCTTACTATTGTCAAAGTTGGAGGGGATAATGGTGTAGGGTTCATTCTCCCACTGATCATCTAATTTATGCGCCCTCCGCTTTTTCTTGAGGACCTGTTCTCCAGGTGCTAAGGGAGTTGCTGGAGCTGTTTGATTGTAATGCTGCTCTTGTCTCGTTCTTGCTTGGGACAGGCTCCTTTCTACGCATTCCTGGACCTTGCGGTACTGCTGTTGTCGCTCTGTATCCCAATCTTCTTTCTCCTGAACCACTTCAGGTGACACAGTCCCCATCTCAAAGTCTACAGGTAACTTGCCAGGTCTTGCTCGCATCAGGTAAGCAGGGCTGCAGTTGGTCGAATTTATCGGGATATGGTTGTACAGGTCTACCAGATCTGGTAACTTCTTTGGCCATTGGTTTCTTTCTTCCAGAGGTAGAGTCTTGAGCATATCAATAAACACATGGTTCATCTTCTCGCACAATCCATTGGTTTGGGGGTGGTACGGTGTGGTTCTGATTTTCTTACAACCGTACATGTTACAGAACTCTTGGAACACTTCTGCCTCGAATGCAGGACCTTGATCAGTCAGTACCCTTTCAGGGTAACCGTGAGGTCGACAAAAGTATGCCTGAAATGCTCTAGCTGCTGTTCTGGCTGTCTGGTCCTTCACGGGCACTACTACCAGGAAACGAGAGTAATGGTCCACAATGGTAAGGGCGTACACATAGCCTGACCGGCTTGGCGTTAGCTTCACGTGGTCCAGGGCCACCAACTCCAGGGGCTGCTTCGTGACAATTGGCTGTAGGGGAGACCTCTGGCTGGCATCATCTTTCCGCCTCAGGTTACACGGACCACAGTCTCGGCACCACTTCTCGACTGTCTTTCTCATGTGCACCCAGTAGAACCTATCACGGAGTAGGGTCTCCAACTTCTTCCACCCGAAGTGTCCTGTGTTATCATGATAAGCTGCTAGGACCATTGGAGCATCCCTCTGTGGGACCACTATTTGCCAGATGAGTTCATTCGTTCGCCAGTTGACATATCTCTTGCAGAGCTTGCCTTGGTATGTGAACAGTCGTCCCCTCTCCTTCCACAGCTGCTGGGCTTCTTCTGGAACATCTGGGCCAAGATGGGTCTCAGCTTGTGCTAGCTTTTCCTTGACCAATCGTACGGCCGGGTCACCGTTCTGTGTCTCTTCCCAATTATGGTGGAGTAATGGGTTGACCGAGACCTCGTGCTGGCTCGAGCGCTTCACTCCTACAGCATGGTCACACTGGGAAACACCTTGGTGATGGAAAGCCGGTAACTCTATCTCTTCGAGTTCATCCAGGTCTTCTCCAGACTCGGGTAAGTGAGGCATTCTGGACAGCGCATCAGCATTGTTATTCTTCTTGCCAGCCCGGTACTTGATGGTAAAGTCAAAGTTAGACAGCCGGGCCATCCATCGCTGTTCCAACGCACCTAACTTGGCTGTTGCCAGATGTGTCAACGGATTGTTGTCCGTGAAGATGGTGAACTTGGCCGATGCCAGATAGTGCTTGAAGCGTTCAGTCACTGCCCAAACAATAGCGAGGAACTCCAGCTTGAAGGAACTGTAGTTTTCTGGATTCCTTTCTGTGGGCCGAAGCTTCCTACTGGCGTAAGCTATCACCCTCTCTCTGCCTCCCTGCACCTGGGACAGAACTGCTCCCAGTCCCACGTTGCTGGCGTCTGTATACAGTACAAACGGCTGGCTGTAGTCAGGGTAGGCCAGAATTTCTTCTCCCGTGAGAGCCCCTTTCAGCCGGACAAAGGATGTTTCTATTTGGCTGCTCCATTCAAATGGAGGGCTCTGCTTCTTAGCCTGCTTTGGCTGGCCCACCAGGAGATCTTGAAGGGGCGCTGCTATCTTTGTGAAACCATCAATGAACCTTCGGTAGTAGCCCACCAGCCCAAGGAACTGCCACACCTCTTTTACCGTGGTGGGTCTTGGCCAGTCCTGGATTACGGTGACTTTCTCCGGATCAGGTGCCACACCTTCTGCGCTGACCACATGACCCAGGTACTGTACCTTTGGCTTCAAGAGGTGACATTTGGACGGCTTTATCTTCAGGCCATATTTCGACAAGGACTCAAACACTTCTGCTAAGTGCCTCAGATGGTCTTCATAAGTCTTGGAGTAGACTATGACGTCATCCAGGTACAACAGCACGGTTTCAAAGTTGTGGTGGCCCAAGAAGCACTCCATCAACCTTTGGAATGTCCCTGGGTCGTTGCAGAGCCCGAATGGCATACAGTTGAACTCGCAGAGGCCCATTGGTGTCGTGAATGCAGTCTTCTCCTTGTCCGCCTCTGCCACGGGAACCTGCCAATACCCACTGGTGAGATCCAAGGTGGAGAAATAGTTAGCTGACTTTAAGGCTGTTAGTGACTCCTCTATTCTGGGTAGTGGATAAGCATCTTTATGTGTAATGCGGTTAATTTGCCTGTAATCTACGCACATTTTCATTGTACCATCTTTTTTCTTTACGAGCACTAGTGGAGCTGCCCAGGGGCTACAACTATCTCTGATAACCCCAGCCTCCTTCATTTCCCGTAACATCTCTTTGGCACGCTGATACTGTGCGGGGGGAACAGGGCGGTATCTCTCTTTCATGGGATGATGATCACCCGTGGGGATTTGATGTTTAACCCCTTTCACCTGCCCAAAATCTAGGGGGTGTTTGCTGAAGACCCGCTCGTACTCCTGTACCACCCGGTAAACCCCATGCTTTTGGTGTGAGGGGGTGGAGTCGGTGCCCACATGTAATTTTTGGCACCAGTCTTCCAGCTGCCCCTTGGAGCCATTGTCTTCCGCCTGGTCGGACGGGATCAAGGGTTCCACTGCTTTGATGGTATTGTTGCTGACAGTGTACAGTTTTGCTACAGTGGCGTACCGGGGCAATTTGGCTTCCTCCTCCCCACAATTCAGGACACGGACGGGCACTCTTCCCTTGCGAACGTCTGCTACCCCTCTGGCTATCAGGACTCCAGGCCTACTGTCTGAATACACCGGTTCTACCAAGGCATGGTAATCCTGACCCTTAAGGCCTATTGCCGCCCGACACCATATCAACATTTCACTTCTTGGGGGTATTGCAATGGGGAGGGGGTCACTTACCCTCACACTGCCAATTTCTCCTCCAGCCAGCTCTACCTGCTGCCTCCTCATCAGGGCTCTGATCTCCCTCTGTAGGCCACGCTGCTGCCCAGAGCTGGCAGTTTCAGACGCCTGTTGCAACAAAATTATCACTTCGGCAATACAATTTTCTATCACATTTGTACCAATGGTTAGTAGTGGGTCAGATTCTTTGCGATCAATATCTACAATTATCATCCCCTGACATGGCAATTCTACCCGCCCCACTTTAATGGTTACTTCTTTATACCCAATTTGAGGTAAGGGCTGACCATTACTGGCCACAATTGTTAAATCATCATCTGGGCCATGGTCAATGTCTGAATCAGCCCAATATCTTTTGTACAGTTTATAAGGGATAGTTGTTACCTGGTACCCTGTATTCAGGAGGGCATTCAAAGGGATCCCATCCAGCACAATAGGAAGGACCGGTCGTCCTCCCACATACTTGCTGCGGCTGGGGGTTGAGCCGGGCTTCCTTACACCTGGGGGTTGGCTCCTGGCCCCCGGCTCGGCCCATTTAAAGGACAGTGTCGTGCAATGTGGCCCGCCTGGCTGCAGCGGCGGCAGATCGGTTGTCCCGTTGAATCATGCCGGTCTGTATCTTTTCCTCGGGTCGGCGAAATCCTCCTCTGTCGCATCCATGGGACGTCATCTGGGCTGGAGGCCAACTCGATTCTTGCAGGCGATGGGGTCACTTGTAGAGACTGCACGGTCTTGGCAAGGGAAGCTACAGTCTTGGTCAGCTCCTGGACCTGCTGTCTGAGCTCTGCAGTGGGATCCTTATCCAGGGACTGCGCCTCAGCCCCTGCAGCGGCTCGTGTTGCAGGCACCACCCCGGGGTACGTGATAGCAAGAGGCCGGAGGGGTACTGGGTCATTCGGTGTAGATTCTCTCAGTACCCGGATGGCCTGGTCCTTAAACTTTGCAAAGTCCAGCGCAGGGTTCTGCAGGACCATGATACGCAGCTGGGTCCTGTGGGCATCTGACAGGAGCCCCTCTATGAACTGCTCAGTTAGGAGTTTGTCTTCTTCACGTACACTCTCTGGGTCCACCTGTTTAACTGCTTTCAGGGCCTCCTGCAAGTTTAAGGCGTAGTCCCGTATGCTGTCTGTGGCCCGTTGTTTGCACCCAAAGAATCTTATCTTTATTTCTGCTGCGGTGCGGGTGTCAAAAGTGCTCTTTAGCTTGGCCAGTATCTGGGTTGCTGTCCCTTTATCTGTATCAGGCCAGGACTTCACTTCACGCTGGGCCGCGCCGGCTAGCTGCCCCATTAATATGCCCACCTTCTGGCTCTCAGTCAGCGGATACACCCGGAACAAGCTGTGCAGACTTTCTCTGAAGTTACTGCGGCAGCCATTCCGCTCCCGGGATGTACGGCATTGTGATCGGCATTACCGGCGCTACAGCGAGGGCTGGGGCGACGGCGACTGGGATTGCTTTGGCTGGTGCCGCGGCGTTTCGGGCTATGGCAGCCACCTGCCCCCCCTCCGAGTCGGACATCTTCCTCCCCCTTAGTGAACCTTACCAGGCTCCGTTCACTTTTCAAATTCCCTTCTGGGTCGCACGGGGTTAACAGCGCTTTGCTCTGATGGCGCGCTTCCTTCGCACTCTTTGTCAGGCACGCCCCCCTTCTTCCTGCGCTCGGCGAGGCTAATGGCGGCGGCAGTTTGCAAACAGTAACACAGTCTTTTGAGCACAGTTTCTGCAGGCGCACAGTACCCGGTGGGACCGGGCACGAAATCCTGTTCACAGCGCCAAAATTGACTCGCCCACCCCAGGGCTATGGGACACCCGGTGCCGGGCTGGACTAGTCCGGTGGTCGTCAGTGGTGGCTGGGCCCGGCTCCGTGGCCCTGGTGGGTGTCAGTAGAATATGTGGCTTGATGAATAAAGTTTGTGTTCGTGACGCCACCTGTGGTCTGCGGCTATTAAGCCGCTGCTGCTGTGTGAGGCCTCCGGGGTGATGATATAGCAGCAATGGTGGTACTGCTCCCCACAGGTGGAGCGGAGCCCCGGGGACACTGTTAGTGCTCGTGAAAGTCTATGGGGTTGTGTGGCTAACACGGTGCAGGGCCGACAGGCAATGAAAGAACCAGGCACAAACAACAGTCTCTTTACCTTTCCCTCTTTTACTTTGGGAACAGTCCAGTCCTGGGAGACCGTTACAGGTGGTGATGGGGATCCGGTCGGCCTGGAAGTACTTGGGGTGATCTTTCTGGCCAGCTGAGTATGAGGCCTACTCCTGTGCTTTTCTTTGTTATGATAGGACCCTGCTTCTCTGAATCCAGCAATGGCCCTCTTTGCTGCTGGGACCGATGGTACGTTCCTTTTCCCTCTGTAGCAGGCTGCGCAGGCCCTCTCTGGTGCTTCTCTTCTGGAGTCCACACCGGGCCCTGATGCTGCAGCTGTACCTTCGGGATGTTTATGGGCCAGGTGCTTGCAGCTCTCCTGCCCTTCGGATTTGGCTACCAGGGAGTATTTTAAGCCCTGGTAGCCACAGACTCCGATGTCCGAGTCTCTCCGCTGCCTCTCTGCTACTCCTGCTTCCCTGGGCCAAGCTACTCTAGCTCTAGGCCCCAGATCCACAGGACAGCACACTCTGCGTCTGCTCACTATCACTTCTCTCTACAGACTGAACACTACTTCCTCCCTCAGGTCAGACTTAAGGAATGCTCCCTGGAATCCCAGGTTCGGAGCTCCCCCTGCTGGCCGGAGGGAGAACTGCGTTGGATGTTAAACTTGCTGGCCAGTGGACCTCCCCATTACCTCCAGGCACAGCATTAACCCTTTGGAAGGGCAATGCTGTTGTGGCGACCAGGTCCTGGGGCGCCACACTGGGTACACATTTCTTTTTGATAATATAGTTAAGTGAAGCATGTAATAGACGTCTAAAAAGCATATACTTAGTATAAAAATGGGGGAACATAAGCATACTACTACATGAGATTATTCCAATCCATGGCTCTGCAGAATGCTAACTTTGAACAGGTTTTTTGTGTGTGTTTTTCTCATGTACAAATTGTCTCTTCAGGGAGGAAGGAGATGAACTCTAGCGCCACCTATTGGAAGTAGCAATCCTAAAAGTCAAAAGTGGTCCTTTAACGAGCCTTTCACATGACCTAGGAATTATGCCAGATAAGAACCTCAATTTGCAGACACGGTATTTCGGAATGATTGTTCCTCGTCAGTGCAAAGTATGAGGTCTGAGTATGAGCCCCACTATAGCTTCTCATATAGCCATATCAGATCTCAGTGAAGCCATTCTGTTAACCCCTGAGCTACCGTGCTGCCCATTCTGTTCCCGTACCTGGTTCTATTACCCTATCTATGTATTAAGCTCTGTTCTTTTCTAGTATCTACAGTATGTACCATCATCATTATTTGTAAAGCCTGTGATCCTTGCTGCTTTATTGCAGCACCCAGAGATAAGCAAGATAAAGCTGGGCTGCCGCAAGTCTTGGGCCATTAGTTTCTAATACCTCCCCAGTTTAAAATTTGTCAGCTAGCGCCTTCTTGCAAGCCATGGCATGAAGACTTTGTGCCAGCAGAAAAGTAACTAGTTAGTTACATTAATCAGCTTGCAATAATTATAATTCACAAATCTAAAATCTACGACATACAAAAATGTAACAATCTAAGTTACAAGATAGCAATATTATATCATATAAATTCTTGCACATGAATAACTATGAGCAGTATTGAACTCAGGAGCCAGGAGTCCACCGGTAAAATTGATTTCCTTTACAGCTAAATGTAAATATTGCAAAGTCATAGCCAACACATTCCTCATATATTTAAATGGAAAGATGGTTGCAGTCATATCTCTGAAGTATATGAAAAATTTGGTGAGCAGGAATTAGGGTACACTCAGTCATCCCATAGGTGAGGATACCACATTCAGTATTTATGTTATGCACATGAAGAGGGGAGCCAAGTGGTGGCCGGCAGAGCTTCTCCTTACTTCATTAGATGTGTATGTCCGTGTATTGCTCCCGTTGGGGCATGAGGCACTTGTACACATAATGTTTCCTCCATCGTGACTGTGGGTCCTCATCATAGACGGGGAAAGGCAACACAAAACACACACCAGTCTCTTGTAAAACAATCAGGAATCCCTTTATTGAAGGTTAACGCTGCTCTCTACTTCAGGCCCTCAGAACCACTCGTGCTGTACAGCTCTCCTAGGTGGGAAAATGTCTTCCTTACTGGCATTCGCCCTAGGCACTATCCTCCAGCAGCTGAGTCCTATCCACGCTTTCTCCCCCCGTAAACGCACCGTACAGCTGCTATGTTTCACCTGGACCCTCGGACGACTTTGCAGCTCCTGACTATTTCAGGGTTCCCAAAAAATATATATAAAATACTGGAGCTCATCAAAACAAGAAGTAAAAGCAAAAGACAACAGATTCTACTGTATGTTTTAAAACTTCTGTCAGGTCTGCAAGTAAAGATTGGCCCTGTATCACAGCCAAATGATAAGAAACACTAGGATGTAGAAATAGAAAAGTACACAGACTGAAGAACATGTGTGGGAGCACCTTATGTTATGTGCCTATAGGGTAAGAAGAAAAGGCAGATTACATATAGTGTCAGATAAAAATAGACCATATGTAAATTAAAATATAGTGTTTTTAATGATGTTAAAGGATAGGGGAAGTACGAAAAACAATGGTAATAGGAGTGTGTTGCCTACATGGATTAAAAACTGTACAGGAAGTCCTTAAAATTTCCCTGAGGAAGGAGGATGACCGCTTCGTAACGTGTCGGAGGTTTGAGTCTCTCAGGCCACCGTAGCATTCTCGTGCCGTCCCATGCCGAGGTTACTTTGAATCACCCACGATTATCTGCGGCAACACTGCTGGCCTTAGCGTCCTCATTCCCTGCAGCGTGCACCATGCAGATCAGGCGCAGGATCCCTGATCTGCTCTGGATCTTGTATTGTGGACTATTCCTCTCCAGGCAGCTGTGGTTTAAGAAACAAGACTTCCCACCGGAACCGTAAGTGCTACTGTCGTAGGCGGAGTAGGCTGCGCTCTCCCACTGCTCAGGTCCGGCTGTGATGGGGTACTGATGGATGGCAGGCAGGTTACGGGGCCTGGCGAGGTACAGGGTCGCGGAGGCAGAGCTGTGCCGCACGGCACGGTGGTACTCACTCAGCCAATGATGAACACAGAGTCTCCGGTCAAACAAACGGCTGAATGGACGGGTCCCACAGATGGCTGTGGTGTTTCTCCTCCCGGCAGGTTGATGGTGACTGCCTTTCCCTGCACCTGTGTACTGTGTATGGTTCCAATGGGTTCCCACCGGTAACCCACTCCCCAGCTTGGATATGGGCTGGAGGAGCCCCTTTTGCCCGCAGACTCTGGCCCTGGGAACGTTAGCCTTGGCGGTGACTGTGTTTCCCTCTAACGGTTGGACGGTTGCCTTCTGTCGGGACTTGGCTGCTGGGAAACCCAGGAGGTTCCCTTCTCTAACGGATTTGACAAATTGCACGGCGACTCCAAGCCTTGTCGGGGTCCACAAGCCCCTGGCGGATGGTGCTGGCTTCTCTTTGCGTACCGGTCCGGTACCGCCGGGCCACCACCCGTCCACGGTCCTTACGGCTAGCTCCAATAGGCCACTCTTGCTGTACCGTCCGGGCCACACACCCGGACCAACTTCAGTCTGCTCTACTGCCACTTTTCTTCCTTCCACTTTCAACTCTCACTAAAAACTGACTCTTTTCCCGCCTCCAGGACTGTGAACTCCTCGGTGGGCGGGACCAACCACCTGGCCCACCCCCTGGTGTGAACATCAGCCCCTGGAGGAAGGCAACAAGGGTTTTTGTCTGACTTTGGTGTGCCTGACCGGGAGTGTGGGGTATGTTGGTGTAGTTACCTGTGGCCCCTGGCTTGTCCAAGGCGCCACACTACTGCAGAGGAGCTTGAATTCCCCTATACTCTTCCCAGCTGTAGAAAGTTAAATCTTTCAACCTAGCAGTGCAGGCCACTACTAACCAAAGTTCTAACGACTTCCTGTACGGTTTTTAATACATGTAGGCAATACACTGCTATTACCATTGTTTTTTTATACTTCCCCTATCCTTTTAAAACATCATTAAAAAATCTATATTTTAATTTACATATGGGCTATTTTTATCTGGCACTATGTGTAATCTGCCTTTTCTCCTTACCCTATAGGCACATGAGGTGCTCACAAACATCTCCAGTTTGTGTGCTTTTTAGGGGTAGCGGTTTTGCTGCTTCTAAAGCCTAGTATTTCAGGGTTCCGCTGGTGGTGTCTCTATACCCCAATGTCCCACCGATCTTAGGACACTCTACAGCCTGTCTGCAGGGTGAGGTCTTGACACAGGGGAAGGTTCCTCCATTCCTGGACAGGCCCTAGCCATGGGCTCTGTTTCCACACTTGAACGTCTGCCGCTTCACTCTCTCTCTTTCCTGCTTTCCTGATCCTTCTCCGCTCACTCTTCCCTCCTTGTCTCTGTCTCCCTGGTAAGCACTCCACTGCTCGCCTCTGTTCCTGCTCTGCCAAATAAACTAACTACCACTGACACCCCACTCTTGCACACTTGGTCCCTGGTTACACTACAGTAAACATCTTATCTACTCTTAACCCTTTATTTACCATGCTTTCTCTATGCTATATCTCATGGCCTAGTTTCAAACAGCAGGAGAAAAGCAGGTTTTGAATACCGCGCCAAACCACAGGAGTCCAGGGGAAGATAGTAAAACTCGAGGACGGATATGTCCTTGAAACGCGTAGACCTGTGAAAATAAAGAAAAGAGTTTTACTATCTTCACCTGGACTCCTGTGGCTTGGCGCGGTATTCAAAACCTGCTTTTCTCCTGCTGTTTGAAACTACTCCTTGCTGCAGGACCGCTGCCTTCCACGTTATTTACGTGCTTTCAAAGGGGTTGTGACTGACACAACCCTACCAGGTGAGTGTTCCTTCTGACATTCACCACCATTTGTCATACCGGGTAAGACCCTATTGCACCTTATCTTTCCACAGCTTTTTCATATCTCATGGCCTGACACAGCACGAGGGGCCAGTATCGCACAGTACACCTTATACATTATTTACAGTATTTTAAGCATGCATGCATATTAGCAAATACATTTTCTTACTATAAAACATATAATATCTGTGTCCTCTAGGTGGAACTTAACGCCATGCCTGTTTAGCTCTCCTACATTATATACAATATACGGTTATATACATTTTACTTAACATATAATAGCACTTCTATGTAGGAGTGGATGTAGATCGCCACCTCCTACCCACGTTTCAACTCACACACAGGTAAAGGGAAAAATAAAGCCTATCACCCACATCTTACCGGTTCCTGTACAGACTAGATGTCATGACCATGCTCTGCAGGCCCGCCATCTTGCAGAGCCGGTTTCATGCTTTTGCTCCATAGGCCGGCTTCCTGCAGAGCTGATTTACCCTTTTGCCCACCCTGGGTTTTCGGCCTGTCCCTGACCTTTGGGGAGGGATTCCTCCGGTCCTTGATTTGGATCCACCTCCGCTTTATTATGGAGCCGATCCTGCAGCACCGCCAGTGATATTTCCGGTTTCGGCAAGTTCTCGGCTTTGGTCTGCTTGTGTCTTCCCTGATCTTGTCCCACTACCATTGCCCTCCTCTATCTCTCCTGACTTTCTCCCTCTGCATTCCCTGACCTCTCCGTGACCCTTCTTCGTCTCATTACCTGATTCCATCCCACTTGTCCCGGCGTTCTGTCATCCTCCCTCCGTGTACCTCCCTCTGTCTAACCCAGCTTCTCCACTGCTTCCCATCCCTGTGGACTAATCTCATCCCTATTTACTGACTGATTCCCTCTGTGTACCGACGTTGGCTAGCTCTCTGACTCTGTCTCGGTTTTCCCTATTGTCTTGACGTTACCTCTCTGTGCATCGACCTTGGCCTGTTTGACTACTCTCCTCTAGGCTTTGCGCCACCTGGTGTTTCTTTCCGACAGTTCCTGTCTGTTAGTGCTTTGGCGACACCTTGTGGTTTAGCCTCTAACTGCACAAGGTAACTTCACATTAGGATTCCCTAACCTCAAAACTAAAAACCATGGCTCGAACCTAACTCCCTGAAAAGTCATTGAGCTGCTATGCTTTCTTCCTACGCACAACTAACTATAACAAGGACGTTGTGCAGGGTTAGACAAAAACCAAAGGTGAGCAAACATAAAATACAGCACAAGTGGACAAAGAAGAAATAATAAAGGCAAGCAAGGGTAACCTCCTATAAACCTAACCGAAAACATAAGATAGGTATAAGGAAGGTAAATGAGAAATACACAGAGAAAGTATAACACTGTTCTCTGCCTGACTGGCAAATCCTTTAGCTACAGGGCTAAAATGCCTTAGCAAAAATCCACATAGAAATATATCTAGAAGAGAAGACTGGTGAAAGACAAGTGTAAATAGCCCTGTAAGGGTATGTGCGCACGTTGCTTTTTACCTGCTTTTTACCTGCTTTTTTGCTGCTTTTTCTTCTGCGCTGTTTAATGCCAAAATGGATGTGTTCTTCTATTCAAGCAAAGTCTATGGGAATTTGGGTTTCTTGTTCACACTATGTTGTTCAAAATGCTGCCTTTTTGTGGCAGAACTTTGGTCAAAAACTCAGCTTTGCAGTGCAAAACCCAAATGGCAAAAACAATTGACATGTTGCTTCTTTGAAAAGCTGAGTTTTTGACCAAAGTTCTGCCACAAAAAGGCAGCATTTTGAACAACATAGTGTGAACAAGAAACCCAAATTCCCATAGACTTTGCTTGAATAGAAGAACACATCCATTTTGGCATTAAACAGCGCAGAAGAAAAAGCAGCAAAAAAGCAGGTAAAAAGCAGGTAAAAAGCAACGTGCGCACATACCCTCAATAGACAAGTGTAAATAGCCCTGTAAATAGACAAGTGTAAATAGACTTGGTTGCTAGTCAGATGTTCCCAATTTCAATTTGGTCCCAGGTGATAGGACAAGGACCAAATTAAAACTTGGAACATCTGACTAGCAACCAAGCAAGGGAAAAAAGGCAAAAGAACCGACCAGGCTGTGGTTTAGCAGGGATAGAAAGAAAACAAGCAAGAGTTCACAGGATTGGGTCCTGAGACCGAGGCATGACAATTTATAGTAGATCCTGCAAAAACTGAGCTCTCATAAATTTTCTGAAGTGTGACTCAGCATGACGTTTTAACACAAATATCCCAGTTATCAACTTGATTGTCAATATCTGTGCATTTTTTGCAGGCAAACTGCAGTTCCATTCATCAGACTTGATTAACAATCAACTTTAAAGTAATTGTAAAAGCACACAAACATTTTTCAGACATATTGCAGCTGTGCTGTGACCATTACATGTGACATCACCCTTAAAGGGAACCTGTCACCAGATTTGTTGACTATAAGCTGCGGCCACCACCAGTGGGCTCTTATATACAGCATTCTAACATACTGTATGTAAGAACCCAGGCCGCTGTGTAGAGCATAAAAATCACTTTATAATACTTACCTAAACGGTCGCTGCGGTGTAGTTTGGTCATATGGGCGTTTTCGTTCTCCGGTGCTGGTGCCTCCTCTTTCGGCCATCTTTGTCATCCTTCTTCTTAAACCGGGGTGCATGACGCGTCCTACGTCATCCACACTCGTCGACAATGAGGTTCTGCACGGGACCAGCGAGTATGTATGACGTAGGACACGTCATGCATACAGGCTTCAGAAGGAGGATGAAGATGACCGAAAGAGGAGGCGCCAACACCAGAGAACGGATACACCCATATGACCCAACTCCACCACTCCATTAGCTAATCTAATCAGCACTAGAGGGATTTTCAACTGTTTCCCTGTGGGTCAGTCTGAGATTGGGCATAAAAGTGCTTGACCTCTTCCCTAACGAAGCTGCACTAGGGATCAGTACTATAAAATGGGGATCTCATTTTGTTCCATGATCAACTGTAAGTTGTACAATTAAAAAGTGGAAGCCTTTAGGAAGCATAGCAAACCAGCCATTTAATGGCAGACTACATAATAAGACAGCGTCGAAACGCATTGTTCTATCATATTATTTGATACTATCTACTGCTTATTTGATGGACTTTTAACAAGTTTATTGAAATAAAAAGAAATGATTTGAGGACAGCGCTGGATTTTTCTTATTTCTGGACTTCATGGTAAGCCTGCCATTCTGTGCGCAGTATCCCTGCTGATACCAGATAGCAGCTGATCGGTGAGCTGAATTTTTCTATATTCAATTGAACAAACATCATAAAGTGACAGAGTGCGGTCACTGAGAGATGAGCTGGCTCCAGAACAGCAAAGTTCCTGCCAGAGGCGTACCTAGGGGTTCAGCTCAGGGGCCGCAAAACATCTGAGTGGGCCCCTAACCAGGTAACCATGATAACTACGGTAGTGCAGACTAATAGTGGGTATAGGGGAACCTGAGCAGATGACACAGATATTACCGCTATATGGTAGATATCAGTCCTGGAAGACATACTGTACAAGATATTAGAGTGCAGTTACAGATAGTGACTTACAGCTGATGTTCTTTCAGATGGAATTGTTCACTTTCCCGGCTTTTCCATCTCGCCCAGACCGACATGACAATTTCCAGCCATGACTCTGATGTCTACAGAGTTTACAACACATGCACATTCGACTTCTCACATTTCCAGCAAGGTCCCCATCTATTCCCAACCTGCAAAAACAACTCATTCATACTTCTGGTACCCCAAAACTGACCCACTGTTCCCATATGTGTTTGTATTATTGGACCTGCTGTGTGTCACAAAAACAGTGCTCCTCTTACTGACCCACATATTAATGCCAACACTGTGCCCCTTACATGGCAATAATGCCTCCTTTGTGCCCTCCAGATGGTAAAATTGCTGCCTAGAAAATATTAATGCCCTGTGCAAGTACCCTAGAAAAGTGTCCACATTGTGCTCCTAGAAAGTAATAATGGTTCTAGTGTGTCTGTGACAGTCAGAATACCCTGAATACCCATAATAACAATAATAGATCTTAAGTGTCCACTTAACAATTAATAAATTTAATGTCCCCCAATATACAGCTCGTCTATACACAGTATGAAACCCCTACATCTCCCCTATACACAGTATAATGTTCCCATAGTTCTATGATACTTCTACACCTCCCCTATGCATATTATCTACCACAGTAGCCAACACACTGATTAATTGTCACCACAGTAGCCCCCAAATTGTATAATAGCTTCAATAGTAGCCCTCGACATTGTATGAGGGCCCCCAAAGTAGTCTCCACATTAGCTCCCACACTGTATAAGTTCCCTCCGCAACACTGGCATCAATAGAGTCCGATGGACTCTGATGCAAGATATGGATCTTCCCCCCCCCCCATTCCCACCCTCCTGCATGTTGATGTCAGATGTACGGGCCCTTTTCTAAATCCTATAAAGACATATGTGTTTCTCTCCCTCCCCCTTTATTACATAGTATTGTCCCCCCTCCTGGTATATATGTCCCCATCCTGGTAAATGTTCACCATTTAAGTATGTATAGTATGTCACCATCTTGGGCCGTTCCTGGTATATATGTGTGTGCCGCCCCCATGTCAGCGGCCGGGCTGCTCGGATCCAGATCCACGTTGGTTCAAGGGGCGTCCGGACCCAGGGGTCGTGCGGCCACTCGAATGAAGGGGGTATTTACAGGGAATGGTGTATTGAGAGTTTGTGACGCCACCCATGGTGTGTGGTAAGGTGGAGTACCACCGCTGCAGCTGGGAGTATCCGGTGGCGATGGAGTGGGCAGCCAGGTGTTTAACCCCTTCACGGGTAGGGGGAATGCCCCGGGACTCGATGATGGTGGAGGGATGTGCCGTTGGGGAGGTAGGGGTCACTTGCGTACTCACTCAGTCCATGAAGCTGACACCGACAAATTAGTAACCAAAGTTCTGGACACTGCTGCCGCTGAGGGGGAGCACGTTTGGGTCCCGTTTCTGCTAGTGTTGCCTGTTGATCTGTGACCTTTCTCTTGGCACCTTGTTCTCTTCTAGTTGGTCCCTATAGCTTGAAACTAATCGGGTCCTGCTCCCCAGTGTGGCTAACTGAGGGAACTTGCTCTCAGAGTTCACGCTTGGGATTTAATGGACCATATGTGTGGAAAGTCCTATCCCCCTCGTTGCGCTAGTACCCCGATTTTGGAGCGGATTGAGAACGGATCTTGAAGGCTCCGTTCTCGTCGGGTGAATTGTCAGGTTGCCTGAAGCTACTCCTTCACCTAGGGTCCACGTACCCCATTGTGCCCTGGTCCCAGCCCGGTGATGGTACAAGGCCGCCGGCTGTCCTCCACGACAATGACGTGCCCCTTGTCACGATCCCTGCGACTGGGAGTCCACCTCCTACCAGGCCCAGACCAACGTCTGCTACCTAGTACTTCCAAGGAGCCCAGCTCCTGACCTCCTCTCTCCTTCACCTCCAACACTACACTGGCCTTCTCCTGACACTCCTGACCTCCCCTTAATCAAGCCCCTAAGTGGGCGACCCTATTCAACTCAGGCCGTCCACTGGTGTGTCTGGTGGGTGTGGTGCAGAGTGTTCCTAGGATTTTGATTAGCTGGTCTTGGCAACACCAATAGTTATGGACCCATAACCAAGGAGGAGGTGGATATTTCACAGGAGGGCAGATTGCACAATACCCTGTGAAGACCTGATAGGCCAGGGCGTCACATATGTAGCACTCCTGAGTACATCAGGGTGCTACAGGGTACTGCATCCTTTCCCCAGGGTGCAGGACCTACCCCCCATGGTTCCAGGTACCTAGGAAACCGGTGTCACCTCCATCAGCACCATAAACCCCAATCAACACCCCAAATCACGATCTGTCAGACACACCAGTGGGTTGGTCTAGCTGGAACAGGGCCATCCATCAAGAGGTCAGGCAGACTGGTGAGAGGGAGGAAGTCAATGCAGTGACAGCTCTCAAAGAGAGGAGCTGGAGTGTTAGCTCCCGGGGAACTAGGCGGACAGAGGTTGGGTCGCAGACAGTGGTCCGGGACCAGAGGAGTCAGTGATCGAGTTCAGGAACGTCAGTCTGGGTTGCGACAGACGCGGTCTAGGAGGGACTGGAGGCACCAGAGAGGGGTCGACAGTGCTGACCAGTACCAAGCATGATGGGGTACAGGACCCTAGGTCAGGAGCCGATACAACATCCTGGCAATTAACCTGCAGAGGAAGGGGGCCTTCAGGGACCTTCCCAGAGCTCAGAGACTGAGGGCATCAGCACAATGCGGGGGAGAGGGTTTTCCAAACAAAGCAACCCACTGAAGTCCCAAATGCCAGCCCTTAGGAGCAACACTTCACTTAAAACTGAAGAACTGGACCTTACAGCTTCAAGTTATAGGGACCCACACAGACACAAAATAGTGCACGGAGGCAGGCTCTGGATCACTAAGTGACACCAGTAAACCTGGGTACTTGGATGGGCTCCCCCCAGTGGCACTCAAAGAGTTTGGTTTACCTACAGTGTGTGTGTCTACTTTGTAAACCTCATCCAACACCACGACTACCTGCAGTGAGTACCCTGATTCCTGCACCCTGTACTCCCAAAGCTACCAAACCCCAGAGGCTGGGGCCTTCCCTACCTGTGGAGGGACTGACACCTTGCTGCTCCACACCATCTGCACCGATACTCCCTCCAGCAGCTGCGGTACTCCCATTACCACATCCTACAGATGGCGTCACAAACTTTTCCCCTGTAAATAACCCCTTCTCAAGTTTTGAGTGCTCGCCGAGCCCGGGTCCGACACGACCACCGAAGATCCGAGCACCCCGGTCGTCACAGGGGTGGCATATATGTCTCCTAGCATGACATATACTGTATATCCCGCAGCCTGGAATGTATGTCTCACATCCTGGTATATATGTTCCCCTGCCTGGGCCCCATCCTGGTATATACAGTGCTTGCCAAAAGTATTGGCACCCCTGCAATTCTGTCAGATAATATTCAGTTTCTTCTTGAAAATTATTGCAATCACAAATTCTTTGGTATTATTATCTTCATTTATTTTGCTTGCAATGAAAAAACACAAAAGAGAATGAAACAAAAATCAAATCATTGATCACTTCACACAAAACTCCAAAAATTGGCCAGACAAAAGTATTGGCACCCTTAGCCTAATACTTGGTTGCACAACCTTTAGCCAAAATAACTGTGAACAACCGCTTACAGTAACCTTCAATGAATTTCTTACAATGCTCTGCTGGAATTTTAGACCATTCTTCTTTGGCAAACTGCTCCAGGTCCCTGAGATTTGAAGGGTGCCTTCTCCAAACTGCCATTTTGAGATCTCTCCACAGGTGTTATATGGGATTCAGGTCTGGACTCATTGGTGGCCCCTTTAGTAGTCTCCAGTGCTTTCTATCAAACCATTTTCTAGTGCTTTTTGAAGTGTGTTTTGGGTCATTGTCCTGCTGGAAGACCCATGACCTCTGAGGAAGACCCAGCTTTCTCACACTGGGCCCTACATTATGCTTTAAAATTTGTTGGTAGTCTTCAGACTTCATAATGCCATGCACACGGTCAAGCAGTCCAGTGCCAGAGGCAGCAAAGCAACCCGAAAACATCAGGAAACCTCTGCCATGTTTGACTGTAGGGACTGTGTTCTTTTCTTTGAATGCCTCTTTTTTTTTCCTGTAAACTCTATGTTGATGGCTTTTCCCAAAAAGCTCTACTTTTGTCTCATCTGACCAGAGAACATTCTTCCAAAACGTTTTAGGCTTTCTCAGGTAAGTTTTGGCAAACTCCAGCCTGGCATTTTTATGTCTCGGGGTAAGAAGTGGGGTCTTCCTGGATATCCTACCATACGGTCCCTTTTCATTCAAACGCCGACGGATAGTACGGGTTGACACTGTTGTACCTTCGGACTGCAGGGCAGCTTGAACTTGTTTGGATGTTAGTCGAAGTTCTTTATCCACCATCCGCACAATCTTGCGTTGAAATCTCTCGTCAATTTTTCTTTTTCTTCCACATCTAGGGAGGTTAGCCACATTGCCATGGGCTTTAAACTTCTTGATGACACTGCGCACCGTAGACACAGGAACTTTCAGGTCTTTGGAGATGGACTTGTAGCCTTGAGATTGCTCATGCTTCCTCACAATTTGGATTCTCAAGTCCTCAGACAGTTCTTTGGTCTTCTTTCTTTTCTCCATGCTCAATGTGGTACACACAAGGACACAGGACAGAGGTTGAGTCAACTTTAATCCATGTCAACTGGCTGCAAGTGTGATTTAGTTATTGCCAACACCTGTTAGGTGCCACAGGTAAGTTACAGGTGCTATTAATTACACAAATTAGAGAAGCATCACATGATTTTTCAAACAGTGCCAATACTTTTGTCCACCCCCTTTTTTATGTTTGGTGTGGAATTATATCCAATTTGGCTTTGACAATTTTTTTTTTTTATATTGAAGACAAATTAAATGAAGATAATAATACCAAAGAATTTGTGATTGCAATCATTTTCAAGAAGAAACTGAGTATTATCTGACGGAATTGCAGGGGTGCCAATACTTTTGGCCAGCACTGTATGTCTCCCAGCTTGGGCCCCATCCTGGTATATATGTCCCCAAACCTGGCCCCATTCTGGTATATGTCTTGCAGCCTGGTCCCCATCCTGGAATTTATGCGTCCCAGCCTGAGCACATCTTGGTATATATGTCTCTGAGCCTGAGCCCCATCCTGGTATATATGTCTCCCAGACTGGACCAAATCCTGCTATATATGTCTCTCAGCCTGGGCCCCATCCTGGTATATATGTCTCCCAGCCTGGGCCCCATCCTGGTATATATGCCTCACAGCCTGGGCCCCAACCTGGTATCTATGCCTCACAGCCTGGGTCCCATCCTGGTATATATGCCTCACAGCCTGGGCCCCATCCTGGTATATATGACCCCAGCCTGGTATATATGTCCTCCGCTTTGCAAAAAAATCATATACTCACCTAATCCAGCAGGTCTTGATGGGTCCAGTGTGGGTAGGTCATCACACTCACAAGACATCAGAGTCCTGGCGCTTTGCGATGACGTGACCATGCTGGTACTCCGAAGTCCTGCACATGCTCTTTCATCAGCTGCAGTGCATGTAGATCATGTCTCCCAGCACTACAGCAGAGAATAACTATATTAGTGCGCTGCGCACACCTATATACTGTATAGTTAATAGTAATACAGCTCAGGGTGGGTGTTGTGAACATCGTCTGTGTGGATGCTGTTCTGAAGCTCCCTCTGTTCCTCAGAAATGGTAGTGGAGCTAAATTTTAGCCATTGACTCAGGCAGGTGTCAGTGTTAATTGGGAATTGGGGAAGTCCTTCCTATTGCAGACAAGTCTGATCTATATAGGAGAGCACTTTCAGCCCAGCTGACGCCGGTTATAATTGTATGTTCCTTGGTCTCTGTTCCTGGCCTGCAGCTTTTGTACTTCCCTGTATCCCTGAGCAAGACTTCTGCAGATAAGTTTTCTGTTTTTTGCCTTGCTTCCTGGTTTACACCTTAGGGTGTTGTTTTTCCATGTTTTGCTTTGTGTCTGTTTTCTTGCAGGTGAAGTTTTTTTTCAATTGTGTTGTGAGCAAGGGGGTTTTCGCTGTGCTGGCTCTCCTGCAGGAAAAGGGATTTTATCCCTGTCTGATTTGATTATTTGCTCTTTTGTATTTGTGTTCTTTTTTGGTATTTTGTTCTCCCACAGGAGTACCTGATATAGTGGGGGTGAGGTCGTATGACCTCAAGGGCCTTTTTGCTATCAGGAGTTTGGTATTTTGCTATAGGGATTTTGCACTGACCACAATCAGTTCCTTTCCTTTTCTTTGTATCAAGTTAGTTGGGCCTCGCCTTTGCTAATTCTATTGTTCCTATCTGAGTATTGAGTTTTTCTATATCACCGTAATCTTTATATGTGGGAGGCTAACCACTCCTTTGGGGACTGCTCTGAAGCAAGGTAGATTTTCTCATTTCATTCTGTGAGGCGTAGCTAGTTTCTCAGGCTGTGACGTGACGTCTAGGTTTTTAGAAACGCTCCACGGCTACTTCTAGTGTGGTCTGATAGTCAGGGGATTGCAGTCAGCCCAGGTTCAAACTACTCCTTTTTCTTGGTGGTTTTTCACCAATGGGAGTTTTTTGTAATCTTCCACGGTTACTAGATCATAACAGTATAACTGGCCTGCAAAAGAAAAAAGGTACTCAAAAGAAGGGAAAAAAAATTTTATGTCCATTTACTTTTCCTCTTTTTCTTTGGGTACTGTGGAAGATTTTTTTTGTTGACATGGATACAAAGCAGTTGGTTGAGCGTTTTGAGCATCTCTCCTCTGAGGTCCAGGCATTTACAGCTTACCTTAGACAGAATCCTGTTTCAGAGCCTAAAATTCCCGTTTCAGAATTTTTCTCGGGGAATAGATCTAAATTTTTGAACTTTAAAAATAATTGTAAATTGTTTTTTGCCTTAAAACCTGAATCCTCAGGAAGCCCCGTGCAGCAGGTTAGGATTGTCATCTCTTGTTGCGCGGTGACCCTCAGGACTGGGCTTTTTCATTGGCCCCTGATGATCTGATTCTTGCTACTGTGGATTCCTTTTTCCAGGCCCTGGGATTGTTATTGATCAAGCAGAGAAGGCCTTGCTGGCTTTGATCCAAGGTCAGGATTCCGCTGAAATTTTTTGTCAGAAATTCATAAAGTGGGCGGTCCTTACCAAATGGAATGATGATGCTCTTGCGGCACTTTTTTGTAAGGGTCTCGCGGATGCAGTGAAGAATGTTATGGTGGGATTTCCGACTCCTTCTGGTCTCGATGCCTCTATGACTTTAGCCATCCAGATTGAAAGGCGTTTACACGAGCGTAAAACAATGCGTTCTGATGTATTGCTTGCGGATCGGTTTACACAGCCTATGCAGTGTGATTAGGTCCTCTCTAATACTCAGCGGCAGGGGTTTAGACGGAGAAATAAGTTGTGTTTTTTTTTGTGGTGACGCGTCTCACACTATTTCTGTCTGCCCTAAATGGGACAAGAGATTTGCTCGTTCATTTACTGTGGGTGCTGTGCAACCTAAATTTCTTTTGTTTGTCTCTTTGATTTGCTCGTTATCCTCGTTTTCTGCTATGGCCTTTCTTGATTCAGGGACCGCCCTGAACTTGATGGATTTTGGTTTTACTAAGACTTGTGGCTTTCCTATGGTACCTTTGCAAACTCCTATTCCTTTAAGGGGCATTGATGCTACTCCCTTAGGTGAAAATAAACCTCAATTTTGGACTTAGGTAACTATGAAGGTTGTGCCCATCAGGAGGTTTGTAAATTTTTAGTATTACACAACTTACATGATATTTTGGTACTTGGATTCCCTTGGCTGCAGACCCATAATCCAGTTCTTGATTGGATATCAATGTCTGTGCTTAGTTGGGGTTGTCAATGTGTGCGTAATGATCTTTCTGTGCTGTCTATTTCCCCTCCACCACATGATGTACCTGAATATTTGTCTGATTTTCTTGGCATGTTTAATGAGACTGGTTCTGATTCTTTTCCCCCCCTACAGGGAGTGTGATTGTGCCATTGCTTTGATGCGAAGTTGCAAGTTTCCTAAAGGACGGATCTTCAATCTATCTGTTCCTGAACATGATGCTATGAGAACCTATATTAATGAGTCATTGGAGAAAGATCATATTAGACCATCCTCGTCACCTATGTGTAGCGTTTTTTTCTTTGTGTCCAAGAAAGATGGGTCGTTGAGACCTTGTATTGACTTTCGTCTCCTTAATAAAATATGTTTTCCAGAGTAAAGGGAGCTAAGTGGTTTACGAAACTTGATCTTAGGGGAGCGTATAATCTCATTCAAATTAAGGAGGGTGATGAATGGAAGACGGCCTTTAACACCCCTGAGGGGCATTTTGAGTACCTAGTGATGCCTTTTGGGCTCACTAATGCCCCCTCCATCTTTCAATCATCCATGAATGATACTTTTCAGGAGCTAATTGGCAAATTCCTGATTGTCTATTTGGATGAAATCTTGATTTTTTTTTCTGTTGATTGGGATGTTCATGTGCAGCAGGTCCGGAAAGTTTTTCAGATATTTAGGGAACATTCATTGATCGTTAAGGGATCAAAATGTCTCTTTGGCGTGCAGAAAATTTGCTTTTTGGGGTTTATTTTGTCCCCGGCTTCTATTGAAATGGATCCAGTCAAGGTTCAGTCCACTCATGACTGGGTTCAGCCGACCTCTTTGAAATCCCTTCAAAAATTTCTGGACTTTGCCAATTTCTATCGTAAATTTATAGGCAATTTCTCGAGTGTGGTTAAGCCTTTGACTGATTTGACCAAAAAGGGAGCTGATGTTGAGAATTGGACTTCAGAAGCAATTATGGCCTTCTAAGAGCTTAACAAAAGGTTCACTTCTACCCCAGTCCTGCAGCAACCTGATGTTTCTCTTCCATTTCAAGTGGTGATAGATGCCTCAGAGATTGGAGCAGGTGCAGTTTTGTCTCAAAGAGATCCCAGTACTTCCAAGCTTAAGCCTTGTGTCTTCTTCTCTCGGACGTTTTCTCCATCTGAACGAAATTATGATGTTGGTAATCGGGAATTATTGGCAATGAAGTGGGCCTTTGAGGAATGGAGACACTGGCTGAAGGGGGCAAGACATCAAATTGTGGTGCTCACTGATCATAAGAATCTGCATAAAAGGGGGAGGGGTGCACAGCCTCATATAACCAACAGTGAGTGCTGCTTCATGATTGAAAAAGAAGAATCAATAAGGAGAAGAGTCACACATAATAGAAGCGCATATTCAATGATACAAAATGAAAAATATGTATTGAATCCATAGTTACACACACAATATAGAATCAGTTAAAACCATACTTGAGCCATGACCTCCACAGTTGAAAATATGCGCATAAGGACAATAATAAGACCAATAATGATATATTTCAAGAAAGTGAGTGTGCAAAATTAGTGAGTATAATTGATTGTATTCCCACAGCCAAATAATGGTTAATAGGGGTAATATATGTCTATAGGCAAGGTAATGGTTTAATAGCTCTGCTACTTTGATGACACCTTTTTTCTGCAAGTTTGGATTTCATCCTAGGTTCTCTTCAGGGCAGGTTGCTGCTTCGGCCTGCCCGAGTGTTGATTCTGTGGTGGAGAGAATGCAGCAAATTTGGGCTCAAGTAGTGGACAAGTTGTTTCAGTCCCAGGAGAATGATCAAAGGTTTGACAACCAACTTAGGACACTTGGTCCCCGGTTTAAAGTGGGGGACATGGTCTGGTTGTCCTCCAGGAATGTTCCTATGAGAGTTTCCTCATCTAAATTTAAGCCTAGATTTATAGGGCCACATAAGATTTTGGAGATTATTAATCCCGTATAGTTTCGTTTGGCTCTTCCTGAGTCGTTTAAATTTCACAATGTCTTTCATAAGTCCTTGTTAAAGAAACATGTGGACCCAGTAGTTCCCACTGTGGCACCCCCGGATCCTGTATTGGTAGAAGGGGATCTGGAGTATGAGGTAGAGAAAATTTTGGATTCCCATTTTAATAGACAAAAACTCCAGTATCTTGTTAAGTGGAAGGGTTATGGTCAGGAGGACAATTCTTGGGTCTTTGCTTTTGATATTAACGCTGACAGATTGGTTTGTGCCTTCCACCATGCACATCCTGACAGACCCGGTGGTTCTGGTGAGGGTTCAGTGACCCCACCTCAAGGGGGGATACTGTTGTGAACGTCGTCTGTGTGGGTGCTGTTCTGAAGCTCCCTCTGGAGGCCAAGAATGGTAGTGGAGCTAAATCTGAGCCATTGACTCAGACAGGTGTCGGTGTTAATTGGGAATTGGGGAAGTCCTATTGCAGACACATCTGGTCTATATAGGAGAGCACTTTCAGCCCAGCTGATGCCGGTTATAATTGTATGCGCCTTGGTCTTTGTTCCTGGCCTGTACTTTCCTGCATCCCTGAGCAGATACGTGCAGATACGTTTTCTGTTTTTTTGCTTTTCTTCCTGGTTTACACCTTAGGGTGTTGTTTTTCCTTGTTTTGCTTTGTGTCTGTTTTCTTGCAGGTGAAGTTTTGTTTCAATTGTGTTGTGAGCATGGGGTTTTCCCCTGTGCTGGCTCTCCTGCAGGAAAAGGGATTTTATCCCTGTCTGATTTGATTATTTGCTCTTTTGTATTTTGTGTTCTTTTTTGATATTTTATTCTCCCATTATTTACAGGAGTACCTGATATAGTGGGGGTGAGGTCGTATGACTTCAAGGGCTTTTTTGCTTTCAGGAGTTTGGTATTTTGATATAGAGATTTTGCACTGACCACAATCAGTTCCTTTCTTTTTCTTTGTATCAAGTTAGTTGGGCCTCGCCTTTGCTAATTCTATTTTTCATGAGTATTGTGTTTTTCACCATAATCTTTATATGTGGGCGGCTAACCACTCCTTTGGGGACTGCTCTGAGGCAAGGTAGATTTCCTCATTTCATTCTGTGAGGCGTAGCTAGTTTCTCAGGCTGTGACGTGGCGTCTAGGTTTTTAGGAATATTCCACGGCTACTTCTAGTGTGGTCTAATAGTCAGGGGATTGATGTCAGCCCAGATTCCAACTTCTCCTGTTTCTTGGTGTTTTTTCACCAATGGGAGTTTTTTGTAATATTTCACGGTTACCGGATCATTACAGGTGGGCCCCTGATGAGCACGGGGCTCGGGGAAACTGCACCCTTTGTTTTCCCTGTAGCTACACTACTGGTTCCTGCCTCCTAACTCAGTATGGGGCTTCATTTTATTGGTTTCTATGGCCAAGCAGCTATATTCACACACTATATCACCAAGCACTATGCCATATTTTAGATGGAGTAGTGTAAAGCATTTTTCCACTAGACCATGGAGTAATAAAACTTATTGTAGTGATGAAACTTGCTTTTATAACTGGCAATCTCATGGAAGAGTTTGGGTTTGAGGTATGTCAGGAGAACATTACCTGCCTCACTGCAGTGTGTCAGCTGTAAAGTATGGTGAAGGATGAATGATGTAATGAGGTTGTTTAACTTGTTTAGGGGCTGGCCTTGACTCTTTAGCGCACATGAAGGGGAAATCTCAATGCTTCTGCATACCAAGACATTTTAAACAATTGTAAGACTGAGCCCTAGTACATAAAGCAAGGTCCAAAAGGCAATGGTTAGAAGAGTCTGATGTGGAAGAACTTGACCGGACCACACAGTGCCCTGATCTCACCCCATCAAACACCTTTTTGGAAAACGAAAACAGATTGCAAGCCAGGCTCTGAGTGTTTGTACTTAAAAAAGGTCTACTTAATAAATGGGTAAACATTACTGCAGGCACACTTCAAAATATAGTAGAAAGCCTTGCCAAAGGAGAAGAGGATGTTTTAGCTGCAAAGGGGGACTAACTCCATATTGATGCCTATGGATTTATGGATTTATAATAAGATGTCATTGGTGTCCAAATACCTTTATCTGTTCCAAGCCTTCTCCATACTTTCGTCTTTCTATCATTCTTGGACAGGTTTACCTTATTTTCATCTTTCTAAAGAAGACTTTTGCAGAACCGAGCTGGTTTCTTTACATGTTTTTTTTTGCAAAGTCTACCCTGGCCTTTCTGTTTAAAAGGCTGATTAATGGTTTACATCTTGTGGTGAACCCTCTGTATTTGCTCTCAAGAAGTCTTCTCTTTATAGTAGACTTAAATACTGAAACACCTACTTCCTAGAGAGTGTTCTTCACTTGGGTGGATGTTGTGAAGGGGTTTTTCTTCACCATAGAAAGGATTCTAGGATTCTGCAATCATCCACTGCTGTTGTCTTCGGTGGACGTCCAGGCCTTTTTGAGATCCCAAGGTCACCAATGCACTCTTTTTTTTTTTGCAGAATGTACCAAAATGTTGATTTGGCCACTCCTAACATTTCTGCCATCTCTCAGATAGATTTATTTTAATTTTTTCATCCCAATCATGGTCTCTTTCTCTTCCTCCTTTTTCCTGATCAATTGATGATGGATTAATAAGGGAATAGCCTATGCATCATAGCATCAAAAGTTTTAAAAAATCAAAACACCACAATTGCGTTTTTTTCGGTTGCTGTAATAATGCAAAAAAGTGCCATAAGAAATAATCAGAACATAGTATTCGTTCAAAAACTAAATAAATAAAAACACCAGCTAGCCTTACAAAAACAAAGGCCCACACAGTTCCCTTGATAATCCAAAAAAGTTACTGGTTTTGGAAAATGGCAACATAAACCAATGGTTTTTTTTTACAAAATTCAGACTTTTTTAAGCCAATAAAATGGCAAAGAATCTATACGTTTGGTATCTCCATAATCTTATTGACCTGAAGAATCATTTTTCCAGCTAATGTTTATTGCACAATTAACACCGTAAAAATTAAACTCCCAAAAACAACTGTTGAATTATGTTTTATTCACCATTTTACCGCACTTAGAATTTTTTTTTTACGTTTTCCCTTACTCTGTTATATATAATAGTAAAATTGATAGTCATTTAACAACACAACCTGTCCTATAAAAAAACAAGCCCTCAAATGTCTGTCAGTGCAAAAATATAAAACTTAAGGCTATACCCAGCGCTCAGACCGTTAGCACTCAGCACTTAGTAATTTTTCCTATATGGTGTAAATAAGGGATGATTTTCAAGTGTATGAATATGAATACCGCTTTAAGATATTATCAAGCGCAACATCAACACGTTCATCTTTATATTTCCCAATGAGGACAACAAACACTTTTAGGTCATTCAAGTGAGTACATTGATTTCTAATGATACAGTACTTAACACAAAATGAACTCATGTTGATTGTTGATATTCTGGTCCTGAGGAAGCAGTTTTAAACCTCGAAATGCGTAGACCTATGGAATAAAAGATTTATTATTTAATCAACAATTCTATATGATTTCTCGCGAATGTGCGGCATTATCCCCTTCTCCTCTCCTGCTTTGAAGACTGAATTCTAGAAGGTAGACAGATTTGACAATAGTGGTACCATATACTCAATGAGCAGACTTAAAGGGAACATGTCAGCAGGTTTTTGCTTCTTCATCTGAGCACAGCATGATGTAGGCAAACAGACTCTGAATCCAACAATGTATAACTTAGATTACTGGCTGCAGCAGTTCTGACTCAAAGTTTTTAGTTTTAGCCATGTTGCAGAGCTGAAAAAGTTGCATCCACCCACACAGGGCCGGCGTCACCACCCGGCATACCCGGGCAAATGCCGGGGCCCTGGACAGCCGGGGGGGCCATTCGCGAGTTCTGGGAACCACACTCCTCTGCAGGAAACTGCAGGTGCTGTCCCTTTAAGGCACGCTGTCCACAGTGTTCCCTGTAAACTCCTTTTCTGAACTTCATCTGTGGGCGGAGCTATCACACAGCGTCCTGCTCCAGTCACTGTCCCACAGATGAAGACAAGGAACAGTGCCAGCCAGCGACCCCCAGCACAACGCTGCCCTCCAGCGCTGTGTGGGCCCCCTCTCCACAGTGATTTGAGTGGTATGTTCTACAACCCTCCCCGCCCCCCGATTTATGGGCCCCAGTGAGCTGCATGGGCTTTTTTCCCCCTGAGATGTATGTCCTGGCCCCCAACTATGTGCTGTCCCCCAGAGCCACGTGTGTGGGGCCCCCAGAGCCGAGTGTGTGGGGCCCCCAGAGCCGCGTTTGCACATGTCTCAGATCATGTCCCATCATAATCTAAAACCCCTTGCATTAAAAGGAGATAACTACAACAGTAAGTGTGTGTCTGGGTGAAGCAGAGCCGAGTGTGTGTCTGGGTGAAGCAGAGCCGAGTGTGTGTCTGGGTGAAGCAGAGCCGAGTGTGTGTCTGGGTGAAGCAGAGCCGAGTGTGTGTCTGGGTGGAGCAGAGCCGAGTGTGTGTCTGGGTGGAGCAGAGCCGAGTGTGTGTCTGGGTGAAGCAGAGCCGAGTGTGTGTCTGGGTGAAGTAGAGCCGAGTGTGTGTCTGGGTGAAGCAGAGCCGAGTGTGTGTCTGGGTGAAGCAGAGCCGAGTGTGTGTCTGGGTGAAGCAGAGCCGAGTGTGTGTCTGGGTGCAGGAGAGCCGAGTGTGTGTCTGGGTGCAGGAGAGCCGAGTGTGTGTGTGTGGGTGCAGGAGAGCCGAGTGTGTGTCTGGGTGAAGCAGAGCCGAGTGTGTGTCTGGGTGAAGCAGAGCCGAGTGTGTGTATGGGTGGAGCAGAGCCGAGTGTGTGTGTGGGTGCAGGAGAGCCGAGTGTGTGTCTGGGTGAAGCAGAGCCGAGTGTGTCTGGGTGAAGCAGAGCCGAGTGTGTGTCTGGGTGAAGCAGAGCCGAGTGTGTGTCTGGGTGAAGCAGAGCCGAGTGTGTGTCTGGGTGAAGCAGAGCCGAGTGTGTGTCTGGGTGAAGCAGAGCCGAGTGTGTGTGTGGGTGCAGGAGAGCCGAGTGTGTGTGTGGGTGCAGGAGAGCCGAGTGTGTGTGTGGGTGCAGGAGAGCCGAGTGTGTGTGTGGGTGCAGGAGAGCCGAGTGTGTGTGTGGGTGCAGCAGAGCCGAGTGTGTGTGTGAAGCAGAGCCGAGTGTGTGTGTGGGTGAAGCAGAGCCGAGTGTGTGTCTGGGTGAAGCAGAGCCGAGTGTGTGTCTGGGTGAAGCAGAGCCGAGTGTGTGTCTGGGTGAAGCAGAGCCGAGTGTGTGTCCGGGTGAAGCAGAGCCGAGTATGTGTCTGCAGCAGAGCTGTGTGTATATATACTCTTTGGGCAGCAGAGTGTGTATTTACTCTGGGCAGCAGAGCTTTATGACTATGTGCTGTTTGGGCAGCATAGCAGAGATGTGTGCAGCAAAGCTGTGTGTATATAATCTTCGGTCAGCAGTGATGTGTATATATGCAGCAGAGCTGTGGGTGTGTTTGTGTCTGTACATATGCAACAGAGATGTGTGCAACAGTGCTATCAAGGGGTGTGTGTAGCAGAGCTGTGTGAGTGTGTATGTATGGATTAGAGCTGTGCGTGCGCCCCCCCCCATAGCCATGTGTGCAGCCCCCCAGAGCCGTATGTGCAACCCACCCCAGTAATGTGTATACCCCCAGAGCTGTTTGCTACTCCAGTAACATCTATGCCCCCCAGTAATGTCTATACCCCTGCCCCACCTGTGATGTATATACAGCAGTGTCAGTGTGCACTGTGCACGACCATGTCTGTTACGACCATCATGCAGCACAGCCACATGTCTAGGAGGAGCTGGATGGAGACAAGCGGGTATGTGTCTGTATGCAATGATGTGTATCTATGTATGTCAGTGTGTATGACTATAGATTTGTCTGTTTATAAGTATTTTTGTGAGTTTGTCTTCAAATATGTATATGTGCGTATGCCTGTATGTGTGTGTGTGTGTCTGCGTGTGGATGGGGCCCAGTGAGACTCTTCCGCCCGGGGCCCACAAAAACCTGGAGCCGGCCCTGCACCCACACCAGCTTTTCAATGCCTATAGACAGTGAGGTGATCACAAGGGGTGGAGTCGCACAGCATGGCATGAGCTAGAAAGTCACATCAATCATAATGTCCTAGTAAGAAAACACTCACTTTAAGTAAACAACAGCACAGGAGGTAGCATGTGACACATCGTTGAATTCTGTGTTTTAACCTCTGCATCATGCTGTCCTTAGATAACATAGCAAAAACGTGCTGACAGTCCATTTAATAGGAGAGAGAGAACAAAACAAGAAAGTATGTATATGCTTGTATGCAGACAGACTAAGTGACTATGTGACCTAAAACCATTGACCATAGTTTCCAAAATGGCTGACCATTGTGATGTTGCACCTTGCACATTGGGGGTTACTCACTCAGCATGAGGGCTTCAGGTAAACACGGGAGGCACATCCTTATTCTCAGGCTGCTTTATTCAGACTTTACACAGCATACTGCCAGGACTGCATACAACAATGGCATTACAAGCAGGATACAGGCACGTTCCCCAAACACCAGGTCTCCTGGTTCAGTCCGGCACAGAAGTCCCAGCCTAGCCTTCTCAGACAGCAGGTTTCCACACCTCCACCCCCAGACAAACTCGGTTACTTCCTTCACCACAGGAAGTTCAGAGCAGGGCCCTGAGTGTGTCCAGAGGCCTGACTTTCATTCCTGGGACCACACCCCGAGGTGGAGATATGGTGAACAGCCGTCCCACCTATCTCATTAGCTGTCCACAACAGAGCCGGCCCAGGTAACACACCTTAACCCTCTCAGCATAGTACCAGTGATTATATCACATATCCTCCCCCTCTGCCCAAAGCCGGAGGGTTTTGGCACCTAGACATAGCGGACAAGAGCACCCGCTCCGTCCGCCCCGGACTACAGCCATTGACGTACCGTCCGTCACAGTCACCGGACCCTCCCCAGCGAACTCTCTCATACGCCCCCTGGTCAGTCCCAGCTCTCCAAGGCTGCCACCCACGGTCAGTGTAGGAGAGAGTCTCTCTCCCAGTCGATACTACCGTTCCGTCTAACCCTGAGCTATCCCGACCACTAGAGGGGTCACTATCGAGGGGCATCAGCGGTGAACTGCCAGAAGAGGCGCCATAACCAGGCCCTCCGCAGGGTCTGTGTATAAATCTATCGTGGGCTCTTCCACCCGGGCATCGTCGTCTGTTTCTCGGATTGTGCACTCTCTTGTCAACGACATTGGCTAACGACCCATCGCTACTTTCATTCAGTCCTTTGGATTGTGTCTCACAGGACTGAGACCGTTCAGAGTCTGTGCTATAGCCCGATGAATACCTGGGTCCTCTATGACCCTGGCTCCTTTTACCATTGGACTTAATTTTGCCCTCTGAAGCAACACGTTCATCGAGCGGGCCACCTTTCTCTTCGGGGCCATAGCCCCTATATGGTCGCCAAACTACACCAACTTGGCGAAGTTGGTTTGCAATCTTCCGTCTTTCTTGATTCAATTGTTTTAACTCTTCCAGGTATCCCAAACGGTATTCTAGGAGGGCTCGTAGATCTTCAACACATCCAGTTGTGCCCACAATGGTACATGGAACCATACCGACTTCACAGAGCCTCCTGGCTTCGTTATGAATATCAATTCTTAATGTCGTCACACCGGTCTTATCAACCATCTCCTGCATGGCTCTTCCATGTCGTCCAATAAGCCTCATAACCATCTCTTTGGGCACTTGAATGATCTCTTCCACAAACTCCAATAACCGGCGAGCTGTCTTCACCGCTTCTGCAGTTGTCCCATAGATACGAAATGTTCCACTGTCTTTATCTAAATGCACAGCTGTGACACCTGGAACCTTCCTGGCTTGCTTAATATTATTTCTTAGTGCTCTCAATGCCAGTCCAATTAATGCTTTCTTCACAACCACCACTTCTTGAAAGCCTGCGGTCAGCTGCGCCAAGCGTCTGGTGTCTTCATCCTTCTTTGCAGTGATGAGCCACTTCGTACGAAGACACCGTAGGTGCATGTCACTCAGAATTGCCACTCGCTTCTTTGTGACATCACTGAAAGAGCACACCACCAACTGATTAGTCTCTGCGGCAAAGTACATTTTACAGGCTCCTACTGCCTTCTGGAATCTCTCATGCACCTTCTCACTGGCACAGGCTTCTCTTAAGTCTTCCGGCACGTCTATCCGGTACTTGAAGACTGGTCTGCTTCCTTCAGTGTCAAGGACACTAGACTGTTTCTCAGGTCTCTTGCCTTCCTCCAAATTCTCCGCCAAAGGCTTCACCTGTTGAGTTACACACGCCTCAGGTTCCGCCCCGGCCTCAGAGCCTTCGGGTTTCAGGCTCTTAGCTGAACCAATCTTCTTGTCTGCGATCTTGGTCTTACCCACTGAGTCAGTCAGGCTCTCAGCTTCTGATGAGACCTCACATCCAGACTTCACCTCTTCCTCAGAGGCTCTTTCCGCTTTTACAGCACCTGCTGTGTCTTGGGACTTCACTGCATTCCCTCCAACTCCCACTTGGGTCTCTGCAGTGTCACCCTCTGCCTTCTCTTGGGAGTTTACAGCATCGCCTTCTACCAGGGTGTTACGCCCTTCAGCACGGCACTCTGTTCTTCTTAGAACCTTGGCCCCATTTTCAACATTCATCACTTCACCACTGGGTAGCTTACCGGTCTGCTCACCATGACCTTTGGGGATTTGTACTCCACCAACACTGCCCTGGATTCCTTCTCCTATATTATTCTGTAGGATGTCATCTCGTACAGCGCTATCATCCAACAGACCTCCAGCTTCATGCATGGAAATTATAGGAGACACCGCCATTACTTCTTTGGTCGGTTCCTTCCCTGCAATTTCACCCTGCTGATTTTTGTCGTGACAATGTGTCAGTTCAGTCTTTGATTCCTCTTTCTTTTGTAGGATATCACTGTCAGACTCTACCGTAGCAGTTGCTACTGGCAACGTGTTTTCATTACCCAGGTATTTCACTTTCTCTGCACCCTCAGGCGACATACACTGTGCCACCTCTCGGCGCTTATTACGTCTTCGGCGTCGGGAGGAAGTTTTCCCCTTCTCACACTTCTGTACCTTACTGTACCTGCTTGTCACCTTTCTGGAGTCAGTGTCTTTACTGGAGTCATCGTCACTCCCCCTGGTGTCCTGGACTAACACGTCCCCACTTAACCAGATGTCGGCCCCCTTTTCTGGAGCTACTATAACTGTAGTGGTCACACTGTCACTTCCTTTTGGAGACGTCATGGTCACCCCTAACTCTTGACAGTCCTTATGTGGAGGTACCATCTCCTCATTGCACCCCACTATCCCACAGGGAATCTGTATAACCTCATACGGAAAAGAGGCTTTCTTAGGCGAGGGCCGACTCATTCCTGTGCAATCGGTCCCGGCCTCTGTCTTCCATAAATCCTGAAAGAGCTCAAAGTCCCGTCCTATGATAACTGGATATAACAGATCTGGCGCTACACCCACATCAGGGCGTCCCAAACGTTTGGCCGTTTGAATCATCACCCTGGCCAGAGGATATACTTTAGTGGTCCCATGCACACAACTTCCTTCTATCGTCCTACCCACCATCACATGGAGATCAGGCATGGGTCCAACTAAGGTCAACCGGCTCCCCGGGTCTAACAGACCAGACACACGTAGCCCATTCAAGTCCACGGAGCACTTCTGTGGCCTCATACTGGATGGATAGTCTATACCGCAGGTAGGACATATGTAAGGCGAACCCCATTGCCCCTTGCTATAGTCTACCTGTTTGGCTTGTAAATGCTCCACCCCCTTGTGGGTCACCATCGCTTTCTGAGGCTCCGCCCCCTGTTGGGTAACTACCCCGTTCCGGGACTCCGCCCCCTTTTGGGAAACCACCCCTTTTTGGGACTCCGCCCCCTTTTGGGCAACCACCCCTTTTTGGGACTCCGCCCCCTTTTGGGCAACCACCTCGTTCTGGGACTCCGCCCCCTTTTGGGCAACCACCCCTTTTTGGGACTCCGCCCCCTTTTGGGCCACCACCCCTTTTTGGGACTCCGCCCCCTTTTGGGCAACCACCCCTTTTTGGGACTCCGCCCCCTTTTGGGGTTTCCATGCAACGTCCTTAGCCCCCAGTTCACACCGTTCGCCCTTATCTCCCTGGGCACCCAGTGTCCATACCGGCCCCCGAAGGGAACGCTCAAACTGGTCCATGGCTGCCACATCGCTGCACACTGACAGCTCCTGCTGTCCCTGCACCAGGAACTGGTACAGCTCCTCCACAACGTCTGCAGGGACCATTCCCTCTTTTTGGCTTTTAGCCCCCACTGCTGTCACTGGACCTCCAGGCACATGCTGTTGGTGCTGCTGGCTCTGCAGCAGCTGGTTCAGGAGCTCCTCCATGCTGCAACGAAAAGAGGAACAGGAGGGGCGCTCCAATGGGTAATACCCGGTGGTCAAAGACAGGGGGGGGGGGTTAGAGAACCACTAACCTTTCCGGGTTGTACTGCCCGTACAACCAGGATCTCCAGCCTGTGGTGTATCACTGCTCACCAAGCAGGGCCTTGCAATTCCGGCTGGCCTGGAACCTCCCGTCGCTGGACTCTCGCCACTGCAGCACGGGTCCCCAACGACCTGCTGATTCACCACCAGGTGCTTGAGAGCGCTGTCCCTGTTCGTGGACCCGCCGATCCACCGCAAACCGCGTCAAAAAATTTTCGTGGACCCGCCGATCCACCGCAAGCAGTCCGTATCCACAGAAACATGTCCTAGCCCGTTGCCCCTAGCAACCAGGCTGCGTTGCCCCTAGCAACCAGACCGCATGCCCGCATTCGAGACACCATATGTGATGTTGCACCTTGCACATTGGGGGTTACTCACTCAGCATGAGGGCTTCAGGTAAACACGGGAGGCACATCCTTATTCTCAGGCTGCTTTATTCAGACTTTACACAGCATACTGCCAGGACTGCATACAACAATGGCATTACAAGCAGGATACAGGCACGTTCCCCAAACACCAGGTCTCCTGGTTCAGTCCGGCACAGAAGTCCCAGCCTAGCCTTCTCAGACAGCAGGTTTCCACACCTCCACCCCCAGACAAACTCGGTTACTTCCTTCACCACAGGAAGTTCAGAGCAGGGCCCTGAGTGTGTCCAGAGGCCTGACTTTCATTCCTGGGACCACACCCCGAGGTGGAGATATGGTGAACAGCCGTCCCACCTATCTCATTAGCTGTCCACAACAGAGCCGGCCCAGGTAACACACCTTAACCCTCTCAGCATAGTACCAGTGATTATATCACACCATGCACACAATTTTCTTTTCCCTGTTTTAATAGAAACAGCCATTTTATAGCACAAACTGCTATTTTGTATGTTTATATACCCCCTATGAAATTCTTAGTTATTGTTTTAGAATTACTAGACTAAATAGGTTTTCTAGTCTACAATATTGATTATATTCTTAGAGTAAAGGCCCTGTCACACACAGAGATAAATCTGTGAAAGATCTGTGGTTGCAGTGAAATTGTGGACAATCAGTGCCAGGTTTGTGGCTGTGTACAAATGGAACAATATGTCCATGATTTCACTGCAACCACAGATCTGCCAAAGATTTATCTCTGTGTGTGACAGGGCCTTAAGCCATTAAAATCAGATTGGAGGGGATCCAACTTCCAACATACTGGTTGAGATTGTAGAGGCCATAGAGCTCCTGTGATTGCTATGCCCCATTAATTGTTTGCCAGTCACACACTTTTGTAAGTGATAGTGAATGTATTTTAGCTCAGTCCCATTCACATACATAAGGCTAAGCAACAGTGAGCTTTAATACCAGCCTACACTCAATACTGTGCCTGGAAAACAATGGAGCGGACCACAATCGGCACAGCCTTTTGAGTCAGCTGTTTTTCTTTGCTCTGAGCATTCCAGATACTTTCCATGCTGAACTACCTACATTGCTACTGTATGCAGAGGACATAGGGGTGAGCAATGACATTAGAACTCCTCTGCTGCTGGAAAGATACAATCTCTCACTCACTTTTTGGTGTTGAGCCTTCATCTAAATTGTGCGTTGGGGCAGGGACCATTCCAGATAGGTTTGTGTATTACCATACTTCTTACTACTACCCATGTTATACGTGTGAATTCCCCGTATAACTTTTTCCCTGCTCTCATACCATTACAATGGGATCATATGTATCTATATGCGATGTCCTCTTGTGCTGTGTATGACGCCGTCTAACTGTTGAATCTATTTTTCCTGACCTTTGACTTTTTAATCTAATAAAGATTTTTGACACATTTCTATATTTATTGGCTCAAGGTAATAAGGGGTTAATGTCAGCTCACAGCTGCCGCTAAGCCCTAGATTAGTGATGAGAAGGGTCTATGAAACTTTCCCATTACTAATCTGTAAGTGATAGTAAATAAACACAAACACCAAAAAAATCCTTTATTTGAAATAAAATACAAATAACACAACCTCTTTCACCACTTTATTAACCCCCAAAACACCCCTGTATGTCTTATGTAATCCACACGAGGTCCCACGACGATTCCAGTCTGCTACATCTGAAGCTCACAGTGAGCACCATAGAACATCACCGCCCTCTGTAGGCTTCAGGCAGAAACTGAGTGAGCCATGTGATCAGTGGTGACATCACTCAGGTTAGTTGCGGGAACAGCTGGAGGTTCCCATGGCCCTCACCCTGTGACTTTTTTCGGGCCAGAACCAGATTTTTTTTAAATCCGGTTAGGTCTGCCACTCCCGGTTATCTGTGAGTCTGCCCATCACTAATTGTAACAATGATCTTCCACATGTATGCACATATCAACTCAAACATCTGAAGACTAGCCATTTAGTAACAACATTTTAAGGGTTTGGCACATTACAGACAATGGTAACATATTATTTAGATATGTCACCAATGTTTAAATTATTGATCCTGTCAGAGTCACCCTTGGAGCCTCTCAAGAAAAGGCATAGAGGGCCAACAAGAGTTAAAGATAATTGTTGTTTTTCTACCACTTCTGCTACATCATTTTGTGACTGGCAAAATCACAACCTTACCTGACAATCATGGTAGCCTGAACAAAAAAGTGCATGCATGACTTTTCTGGGTAGTTTGGAATGTTCCTGGGATTATGCCTGTTTGGGGCATTGCAATGTTGGTAAGGCTATGTTCATACAATGTTTCTGCAGCACTTTTTTTCTACAATCGTTTCTGCAGAAAATAAGCTGTGTTTTTCAGTACAAGTATAGCTATGAAATTTCAAAAATCTCATGCATTCGGTTGTTGGTTTTTTTTATGTGATTGAATTTTAACACTGCAGAGTTTGTTAAATCTGCAGTATGTTAATTCTTTCAGCAATTTTGCTGTTTTTTAACCCACAGAAAGCAATGAAAAAGGTCCAAAAACATTAAAAAAAAATGCAGTAAACAGGTCATTCTTAATTTGTGGGGAATAAAGCTAACTTTATTAAATATGTACTATGCACGATAGACAAATCACACATGTAAACACACACCCCCCAAAAAAGAAAAGCAAAACTAAACAAAAAAAGCAGACAATCGCAGCATGTTGCCATTTTTTATATGGATACACCTAAATAAAATGGGAATAGTTGGTGATATCAACTTCCTGTTTGTGGCTCATTAGTATATGGGAGGGGGGAAACTTTTTAAGATGGGTAGTGCACCATCACATTATGGGTGTCAGGTCCGAGCATTCCTACATGAACAGTGTCCTGGAAAGTGGATTTGTCATCGTGGGCCAGTTGAATGGCCACCAAGGTCTCCTAATCTGACCCCCTTAGACTTTTATCTTTGGGGTCATCCGAAGGCAATTGTCTATGATGTGAAGATACAAGATGTCCAGCATCTGAAACAACGGATGCTGGAAGCCTATGCTAGCATTTTTTCTCCAGTGTTGCTATCAATGTGTCAAGAGTGGGAGAAGAGGGTTGCATTAACAATCCAACACAATGGGCAGCACTTTGAACACATTTATAAGTGGTCATAAAACTGTAAATAACTAATGGACAAATAAAGTTACGTCAAAACCAAGCACACCATTGTTTTCCTTGTGAAATGCTCAATAAGTTTGATGTGTTACATGACCCTCTTCCCAATGGAAAAAATAAAGTTGATCGAAAATGGCCAACTTCAAAATGGCCGCCATGGTCACCGCCCATCTTGACAAGTTTCCCCCTCCAATATACTAATGAGCCACAAGCAGGAAATTGATATCACCAACCATTCACATTTTATTCAGGTGTATCCATATAAATGGCCCACCCTGTATATTTATTGGAATACAAGTTTAAAACATAAAAAAACTTTAATAAATTGTAAATATGAAATACACTATGCATTAAGCGGGAAAAAAACAATTGTCAACAAAAGTGTGCAGAATAACATTTGTGCCGTCTACGAATTTGTTCTAAGAAATAGTATCACCTCCATCAGATCCTCTTTTTATAGATGATCACTTAATTATTTTAAGGCTAGTGAACCACCTCTCTCTACACTAACTTGGGTTGGTGGCAAAGCGGTGACCACATGGGTAACATCTCTAACATCAGGGTATAATGGAATTACCTCATGCACAGTCAGTTTTGATGAAAGGATGAACTCTTCTACTTCTTTGAGAGCAAGTCAAAAATTTAGCTGAAATATGTTCAATCTCCTTGCTATAGGAGTGGCCTCTTTTCCCTGAGGCAACACTTTGCCTGATCAATGTTGTTCAAATACTTTTCAAAATTAAACTTCCCATCTGATGAGGATGAAGATACGGCAGCAGTAGCACTGGCAGGATCCAGGTCCTCTTGCTTTTGGCATTCCTGTAGGCCACTCATCCTAACTGCTACCTTTATCAGAGCTTCTTTTCCTTTAGCAATATACAATGACTTTGGTCCACTTACACAGCTACTAGAAGATTTTCATTTTCCAATAGCAGTGTCTCTCTCCATTTCATTGAAGCAGAAATGTCATCTGCTATTAAACCTCCTCTTTGGCACATGCAAATTAGCAAGTTCTTCCACTCTTTTATGAAAATGCAGGACGTTAAATCCTCAGCTTGTAATTTTTTAGTCGTTGAAAATGGGTGCTGAAGCAATTTCTTCAATTCAGCCACCTGTGTCCATCGACCTTCATTTACTGTTACCTGAGGGTTGACCATGTCTATAAGAAAGCTCAATCATTAAATAAGTGCTGCTCCAATCAGAGTTCCAAGAGAAAACGTTTGGGTACCGTGTTAGCCAGTTGAAAAATTATTGATTGTTCTCAGTGAGAGAAACAAAATTATAATTTTGTAGTTGTGATACCACTTAATGACTAACTAAAATAAAATAAAATGGTGTTACAAAGCAAGCTTTCGAGACATCTCAGGTCCCTTCATCAGGCATGGTATGACAAAATATCTGAAGAAACAAAAATATATACACAAACAGAGCAGAGGGATGGCATAATAAAAGGACATTTAAATAAACAAACACCGAGCTTAGAGAGTGAATCCTTAATTAGCTTTTATTAGTGGTGTAAAAGGTTTATTGTCCCAATATCAATGTAGGATCAGAGGCATGGTGCCCTAGAAGTCTCTGGAACAGACTCCTCCGATTTTGTAGTGGGTCATAAATTCTCCTGACAGGTTGAGTCCTGTGACCACAGAGTTAAACATATTAATGAATTTGTACTCCCAGATCCTTTGATGATTTTGTGATCCAAAGTTGTCTTTTAATATGATGACTTTCATGTGGTTTATGTTGTGTCCTGAAGTACAGAAATGTTTGAGAAATGTTTGGCCACAGGTAAATTATTTTTTTTTTGTCTGTTATTGTGTGCCGGTGAGATCTCATTCTTGCTCTCAGTCTCTGTCCTGTTTCTCCAACATAGAGGCCCCCAATAGGACATATAGTGCACAGGATTAAGTACACCACGTTGGATGAAGAGCATGTGAATGTCCCAAGAATCTTATAGTCCTGCTGTGTGTTAGGGATCTGTATCCAGTCTTTGGTCTCTACATGAGTGCAGGTTTTGCAACTCTTTACATTGCAGGGATAAGTTGCTCTTGGTGTGGTGAAGGGATAGAACTACGAATCATGATGCTCCTTAAATTAGGAGGTTGCCTGTAGCATAGCAATGTAGGATCTTTGAATATTGTTTTTAACTGGTAATCCTTGTGTAGAATGTAGTGAAGTTTCTTGGCCATTTTTCTCAGCATCTCAAGCTGTGGGTTCCACCGAGTACCAGTACCGAGTACTGAGTACCACCAGAGGTACTCGACTATTTTCCTCTTTTTGTTAGTATTGAAGCAGTTCACTTCTATGGGTCCTTGCTGCTCTAATCATCTGATCATCAATAGACGTGAGGTGGTAGGTTTGGTTTAAAAATATCTTTTTAAGATGGGTTAAGAGTTCATCCCTGTCTGCTGAGCTGAAACAGATACGATTATATCTGAGGGCCTGGCTGTAGACAATAGACTTTTTAATGTGTTTGGGGTGGAAGCTGTTCCATCTGAGGTATGTGGAATGGTCAATAGGTTTCCGATACACCTATATCTGGATTGAGCCATTTTGAATTTTTATGGTTGTATCCAGGAAGTTGATTTCTGTTTTTGAGTGTTCCAAGTTTATGGTAGGATGAAATGCATTGAATTTGTCATGGAACTTTAGAAGCTCTTGTTCAGATTTGGCACAGATTATTAAGATATCATCGATGAAACTGAAATAGGCCAATGGTTGGAGGGAGCAGGATGATAAAAAGTCATTTTCCAGTTTAGCCATGAAAAGATTGGCATACTGTTGTGCCATTTTGCTTCCCATAGCAGTTCCTGTGCGTTGTAAGTATAGCTCCTTGCCAAAAGAGAAAAAGTTGTGTGTGAGGATGAATCTAGTGAGTCTTAATACAGACTCAGAGAGGATCCCATTTGCTACAAGAAACATTTGGCAGGCGGTTAATCCATCTTCATGTGGGATGTTGGAGTATAGGGATTCCACATCCATGGTGGCCAAGATGGTACTCTCGGGTAGGGGACCTATTGTAGATCGCTTTTTAAAAGGTCAGTGGTGTCCTGTATATAGCTGGCTGTGTTCTTTACCAGTGGCTTAAGGAGATTTTCTACCCACCCAGAGAATTTTTCAGTTAGCGTTCCCACCCCTGCGATGATTGGCCTCCCTGGGTTACCTGGCTTATGACTCTTGGGCAGCATATAGAAAACTCCCATTCTTGGATTCTCAGGTATTAGGTCCAGAAGGTTTGTGAAATCTGTACACAGACATCTGATAACTCTTTTCAACTCCCTCATATATTTGTATATCATCCAGTCTGGTGTAGTACTGTATATTCATCAGTTGTCTGTTTGCTTCTTTAATGTAGTCCTTTGTATTCAGGCAAACTATGGCGCCCCCTTTATCTGCTGGCTTAATAGCGATCTCCTTGTTTTTCTTCAGGCTTTGAATTGCCCTTCTCTCCTGCACACTGATATTAGATGTTTCTTTTGCTTATTTTGTCCAATATCATTGACTGTACCGAATATCTAAATGAGTCAATATACTGGTCCAAAATGGTGTTGCAACCAGGAAGAGGTGTCCAATCAGAGGTTTTTTTTGTTCTCTATTTTGATTTCTGTTTAGCTGTTTGGAAGCCTCAAGTCTTCTTTAGCATAAAAGAACTCCTTCAGTCTCAGTCTCCTGAAGTATTGTTCCATGTCACTACAAAGCTCTGTTTTGTCTAGAGGTTTTGTAAACCAAAATGTGAGACCTCTGGAAAGCACACTGAGTTCTAGATTAGTGAGTTTGTGGGATGACAAATTAATAACACAGCTGACTGTACCTATGTCCCTCTGGCAGTTTTGCTCCATGCTGCTGTGTTTGGGAGGAACTTGGCTGGTGCTTGAGGAGAATCCTGCTTTCAGCCGAAGTCTGTGGAGTTTTTTTTTCTTGTTGGCTATTAAGTATGACTGCAGTGTTGTATAAAAATTCTGCATCTTCTGCTGTATGTTTCCAGTTACTGTACTCCTTAAAGTTTGTATTTCCATTTCACTGTTTTCTTGGTGCTGTAGAAAACATGAAGAAGGTGATTCCATAGTCTCTCCGCGGTTCTGAAGCAAAGGTGTTGTGAATAATGAGTATTGTAGGTGTTCCGAATAGGATTCCTTAAGCTTAGTCCTTTGGGTATTAAATGTTCTTTCTTGCATCTGTTTAATAAGAAGATGTCACTGTCCAGTTGTGCCAGTTTCTTCAGAAGATCTTTTTTTAACCATAAGTTTTTTATTGAATTATAACAATAAAAATTGAACATACAAATTGTGGGTAGTATTATTCATTTCCATTCGTGTCCAGTCGGTTATCCTTAATAAGAAACAATTATCCATATTCTGATTTCCAGTTTCCAAATGGTAACAATCAATATGTAACATCTAAACCCCAATGATTATACCTCTCTTTTCCTATTCTTGCCTAGAATCGGAGTAATCTAGCCACTTCCCCCATGTGACTTCAAACATGAGTAGAGATGAGCGAACCGGTCGCGGTTCGGCTCGAGGTTGGTTCGCCGAACGGACCTCCCGTTCGAGTTCGGTTCGTCGAACGTTCGACGAACCGAACTCGAACTGCATAGGAAACAATGGCAGGCAATCACAAACACAGAAAAACACCTAGAAAACACCCTCAAAGGTGTCCTAAAGGTGACAAACAACTCAAACACATTGGAAAGTGACAAGGACATATACTCATGCGAAAACAAAACAGCTGGACAAGGAAAAAGAGGAGGACACACAGATATAGGCATGGCACGCCCTTCTAAAATCATGTAAAACACCGCAAGGTGACTCCAAGCGGAGTCTCCCTTTTTTCCAAAAATTGGGCCACACACACACCCACCCCTTCAGTGGTAGCACTTGTGCCCCAGTTGCACACTTCACAGCTAGATTTGCATCAAGCACATTCAAAAATACGCCATAATTAACCGTCCCCAGGATGACACCAGGGTAGGTAGCTAAGTCTTTCCTGATCCCAGCTCTGTGCAGCTTGGATCATTTATAAAAAACACAGCAATCAAGGGTTACTCCAAGCGGAGTCTCCCTTTTTTCCAAAAATTGGGCCCCACACACACCCACCCCTTCAGTGGCAGCAGTTGTGCCCTAGTTGTACACTTCACAGCTACATTTGCATCAAGCACATTCAAAAATACGCCATTCTTATCCGTCCCCAGGATGACACCGGGGTAGGTAGCAAAGTCTTTCCTGATCCCAGCTCTGTTCATCTTGGCTTCTTTTAAAAACAATGTAAGCAAGGGTTACTCCAAGCGGAGTCTCCCTTTTTTCCAAAAATTGGGCCCCACACACACCCACCCCTTCAGTGGCAGCAGTTGTGCCCTAGTTGTACACTTCACAGCTACATTTGCATCAAGCACATTCAAAAATACGCCATTCTTATCCATCCCCAGGATGACACCGGGGTAGGTAGCAAAGTCTTTGCTGACCCATGACTTGTTCATCTTGGCTTCTTTTAAAAACAATGTAAGCAAGGGTTACTCCAAGCGGAGTCTCCCTTTTTTCCAAAAATTGGGCCCCACACACACCCACCCCTTCAGTGGCAGCAGTTGTGCCCTAGTTGTACACTTCACAGCTACATTTGCATCAAGCACATTCAAAAATACGCCATTCTTATCCGTCCCCAGGATGACACCGGGGTAGGTAGCAAAGTCTTTCCTGATCCCAGCTCTGTTCATCTTGGCTTCTTTTAAAAACACATCAAGCAAGGGTTACTCCAAGCGGAGTCTCCCTTTTTTTCCAAAAATTGGGCCCCACACACCCACCCATTCAGTGGCAGCAGTTGTGCCCCAGTTGTACACTTCACAGCTAGATTTGCATCAAGCACATTCAAAAATACGTCATTCTTATCCGTCCCCAGGATGACACCGGGGTAGGTAGCAAAGTCTTTCCTGATCCCAGCTCTGTTCATCTTGGCTTCTTTTAAAAACACATCAAGCAAGGGTTACTCCAAGCGGAGTCTCCCTTTTTTCCAAAAATTGGGCCCCACACACACCCACCCCTTCAGTGGCAGCAGTTGTGCCCTAGTTGTACACTTCACAGCTACATTTGCATCAAGCACATTCAAAAATACGCCATTCTTATCCGTCCCCAGGATGACACCGGGGTAGGTAGCAAAGTCTTTCCTGATCCCAGCTCTGTTCATCTTGGCTTCTTTTAAAAACAATGTAAGCAAGGGTTACTCCAAGCGGAGTCTCCCTTTTTTCCAAAAATTGGGCCCCACACACACCCACCCCTTCAGTGGCAGCAGTTGTGCCCTAGTTGTACACTTCACAGCTACATTTGCATCAAGCACATTCAAAAATACGCCATTCTTATCCATCCCCAGGATGACACCGGGGTAGGTAGCAAAGTCTTTGCTGACCCATGACTTGTTCATCTTGGCTTCTTTTAAAAACAATGTAAGCAAGGGTTACTCCAAGCGGAGTCTCCCTTTTTTCCAAAAATTGGGCCCCACACACCCACCCCTTCAGTGGCAGCAGTTGTGCCCTAGTTGTACACTTCACAGCTACATTTGCATCAAGCACATTCAAAAATACGCCATTCTTATCCGTCCCCAGGATGACACCGGGGTAGGTAGCAAAGTCTTTCCTGATCCCAGCTCTGTTCATCTTGGCTTCTTTTAAAAACACATCAAGCAAGGGTTACTCCAAGCGGAGTCTCCCTTTTTTTCCAAAAATTGGGCCCCACACACCCACCCATTCAGTGGCAGCAGTTGTGCCCCAGTTGTACACTTCACAGCTAGATTTGCATCAAGCACATTCAAAAATACGTCATTCTTATCCGTCCCCAGGATGACACCGGGGTAGGTAGCAAAGTCTTTCCTGATCCCAGCTCTGTTCATCTTGGCTTCTTTTAAAAACACATCAAGCAAGGGTTACTCCAAGCGGAGTCTCCCTTTTTTCCAAAAATTGGGCCCCACACACACCCACCCCTTCAGTGGCAGCAGTTGTGCCCTAGTTGTACACTTCACAGCTACATTTGCATCAAGCACATTCAAAAATACGCCATTCTTATCCATCCCCAGGATGACACCGGGGTAGGTAGCAAAGTCTTTGCTGACCCATGACTTGTTCATCTTGGCTTCTTTTAAAAACAATGTAAGCAAGGGTTACTCCAAGCGGAGTCTCCCTTTTTTCCAAAAATTGGGCCCCACACACACCCACCCCTTCAGTGGCAGCAGTTGTGCCCTAGTTGTACACTTCACAGCTACATTTGCATCAAGCACATTCAAAAATACGCCATTCTTATCCGTCCCCAGGATGACACCGGGGTAGGTAGCAAAGTCTTTCCTGATCCCAGCTCTGTTCATCTTGGCTTCTTTTAAAAACAATGTAAGCAAGGGTTACTCCAAGCGGAGTCTCCCTTTTTTTCCAAAAATTGGGCCCCACACACCCACCCATTCAGTGGCAGCACTTGTGCCCTAGTTGCAAACAGGATGTTTTGATTTGCATCAAGCACATTCCAAATCAACAAGCATTTACTCTCCCCAGGATGACACAGGGGTAGTAAATTCCTTCTGGATCCATGACTTGTTCATTTTGATGAACGTCAGTCTGTCCACATTGTCACTGGACAGACGCGTGCGCTTATCTGTCAGCACACACCCAGCAGCACTGAATACACGTTCAGAGACAACGCTGGCAGCTGGACACGACAAAATCTCCAAGGCGTAAGTTGCGAGCTCTGGCCATTTTTCTAGGTTTGAAGCCCAAAAGGAGCAAGGCTCCAGTTGCACAGTCATGGCATCGATGTTCATTTGGAGATACTCCTGTATCATCCTCTCCAGCCGTTGACTATGTGTCAGACTTGTTGTCTCTGGTGGCCTTGCAAAAGAGGGTCTAAAAAAATTATGAAAAGATTCCATAAAATTGCTGTTACCGGCACCAGATACGGTCCTACTGGTACGGGTAGACTGTTGAAGATGACGAGACCGTCCCATGTTTGTCAAGTTACAACTGGGAGATTCACTCCCTGCACCTGCACGGTTGTTTGGTGGAAAAGCCGAGCTAAGATCTAGTAACAGCTTCTGCTGATACTCCTGCATACGTGCGTCTCTTTCTATGGCTGGAATTATGTCACAAAATTTGGACTTGTACCGGGGATCTAATAGTGTGGCAATCCAGTAGTCATCATCACTTCTAATTTTGACAATACGACTGTCATGTTGGAGGTAGTGCAACAAAAAGGCACTCATGTGTCTTGCGCAGCCATGCGGACCAAGTCCACGCTGTGTTTGTGGCATAGAGGTGCTACCCGTTCTTTCTTCCTCTGACATCTGACCCCAACCTCTTTCAACTGAAATTTGACCAAGGTCTCCCTCATCCGCTGAGTCTTCCATGTCCATGGACAGTTCGTCCTCCATTTCTTCATGTTCTCCTGCACCTTGCTCAACATTTCGCCTGCTACTATGCGCCCTTGTCGATCCCTGTCCCCCTTGGTCCCATGCCTGCTGCGTTGGTGATGATGAACGTCTGGACCTTGGTGATGTTGTTGTCCCTTGCGCATATGAATCCTCCTGTAGTTCCTCCCCTTCATGTTGTCCCACCCCCTGACTCCGAATAGTGTTTAGCGTGTGCTCCAGCATGTAAATGACTGGAATCGTCATGCTGATAATGGCATTGTCAGCGCTAAACATATTCGTCGCCATGTCGAAACTGTGCAGAAGGGTGCATAGGTCCTTGATCTGAGACCACTCCATCAGGGTGATCTGCCCCACCTCTGCATCTCGTTGGCCCAGGCTATACGTCATGACGTATTGCACCAGGGCTCTGCGGTGCTGCCACAGTCGCTGTAACATGTGGAGAGTTGAATTCCAGCGTGTCGCCACATCGCATTTCAGGCGATGAACCGGCAGGCCGAAAGACTTCTGGAGCGATGCAAGTCGCTCAGCTGCGGCGCTTGAACGGCGGAAGTGAGCAGACAGTTTTCGTGCCCTGTTCAGAAGGCCATCTAGGCCGGGATAGTGTGTTAAAAATTGCTGCACGACAAGGTTCAACACGTGAGCCATACAAGGTACGTGTGTCACCTTGCCCAGGCGAAGGGCCGCACCCAGGTTTGCAGCATTGTCGCACACGGCCTTACCAGGCTGCAGGTTGAGTGGAGACAACCATTTATTAAACTCGGACCGCAGAGCTGACCACAACTCCTCAGCTGTGTGACTCTTATTACCAAGACATGTCAAGCTAAAGACCGCCTGATGCCGTTGCGCTCTGCTGCCAGCATAGTAATGAGGGGTGCGTGATTCCTTCTGCGCAGTGAGAACGCTGGTGGCCTGACCAGGCAGGCTTGGGGCGGAGGTGGAGGACCCAGATGAGGTGGAGGATGCAGAAGCAGTGGCGGAACTTGGACAGACAGAGGATTGACACACAAGTCATGGGGACGGCAAGACTTGTGCAGCAGACCCTTCACCATCTATCACCATAGTTACCCAGTGCCCAGTCAGCGACATGTAACGTCCCTGTCCATGCTTACTGGTCCAAGTATCGGTGGTGAAATGCACCCGTTCACACACAGAGTTTCTCAAGGAAGCGGTGATGTTGTGTGCGACATGCTGGTGTAGCGCGGGCACACCTTTCTTAGAGAAGTAGTGGCGACTAGGCATCTGGTACTGGGGCACAGCGACAGACATAAGGTCTCTAAAATCCTGTGTGTCCACTAGGCGGAAAGGCAGCATTTCGGTAGCCAACAGCTTACAGAGGGATAGAGTCAACCTCTTAGCTTTGTCATGGGTCGGAGGAAGTGGCCTTTTATTTGACCACATCTGAGGGACAGAGATCTGGCTGCTGTGTGTAGACGGTGTTGAGTAGGGTGTCCCTGGAAAAATGCAGGTTTGTGAGGAAAGTGCAGGCGGAGACATGATGTTGCCTTCATCCAACGTTGGTGCTATCGATGTCTGAGAGAGCTGTACACACTCACTTGTTTCCCCTTCCAAACCAACTGACGACCTTACAAGCAAACTGCCTGTTGCGGTTACAGTGGTGGAAGTTTTGCGTGGAAAAACAGGTGTGACAGCTGTCCCCACAGTCCTAGAAGATGAAGAGCGCGCGGATGCACTGGAAGGGGCGGGCGGTGGATGGTTCGCTCCGCTAGGCCGCATTGCAGCACGGTGAGCTTCCCACCGGGACTTATGATATTTAGTCATGTGACGATTCATGGAAGAAGTTGTCAAACTGCTGAGGTTTTGACCTCTACTAACAGAATCATGACAAATGTTACATATCACATGAGTTGGGCGATCTTTTTCGATGTGAAAAAAGGACCAGGCTAGGCAAGGCTTAGAGGCCATGCGACCTGTTGATCCACCCCGAATAATGCTCATAGGCAGAGTGGTGGCTGAGGATGCAGTTGTAGACGTGCTACCAGTGCTCCGACTCTGTCCAGGAAGGCGCAAGGTAACTTCGTCGTCGGTTGCATCCTCCTCCACCGCCTCTGTTGACCTCCTCGAGTGCCTGACTGGGGGTTGACAGTAGGTGGGATCTAGAACGTCATCATCAATTGTTGTGTTTGCACTCCCCTCCCCCTCAGACCGAGCCTCTTCTTGCCCTGACCGAATATTTAAGTTGTCATCCCAATCGGGTATCTGCGTCTCATCTTCATCAGTATGTTCCTCATTGTCTATAACCACAGGTGTTACAGTTTGTGACAAAGGGTCAACATTATGCTCAGAAACTTGGTCCTCACGGCCTGAATCAGAGTCACAAAGGTTCTGGGCATCACTGCAGACCATTTCCTGTTCTGTACTCACTGTAGCTTGGGAGCAGACCTCTGATTCCCAGGCTATAGTGTGACTGAACAGCTCTGCAGACTCAGCCATCTCAGTTCCACCATACTGTGCAGGGCTGATGGAGACTTCAGAGCTGGGAGAAATCAAGTGTGATTGGGATGACAACTCAGAGGACTGGTGTTTTTTGGATGCGGTACTTGAAGTGGCTGAGAGGGCACTTGTTGGACCACTTGAGATCCATTCAAGCATTTTCCTTTTTTGCCCATCATCTACCTTTGTTCCTCTTGTTCGTGTCCGTAAAAAAGGGAGCACATCGGATTGTCCACAATAAGTAGTAGACATCTTACTTTTGCTAGTAGATGGTCTATCTGCAGCAGATGATAATGGAGCTTTGCCACCTTTTCCACTGACAAAACCTTTTTTGCCTTTTCCACCACGCCTCTTCCCCTTTCCACCAGCATCTGTCATTTTGCCACTCATGTTGATTGCGACAAGATTGTGGACTGAAAATGTGGTAGTAAAAATTGAGAGGTGGTGAAGATTGCAGTGGTGGTCTAGCTTTATTAACAGCAGAATAATAAAGAATAAATATCCCTGACAATGTAACTTAGTTATAATTAGTTGGAGTGTGCAACGCAGGCAGACGTGCTGCAAATGTCTTGGCACTAGTGGGACTAAAGCAAAGTCCAATAGCCACGTATAGGATGCCACTAGGTACACTGAGTGTTTGCTAGTATAATGGCTTAGTTATAATTAGTTGGAGTGTGCAACGCAGGCAGATGCGCTCTGCAAATGTCTTGGCACTAGTGGGACTATAGCAAAGTCCAATAGCCACGTATAGGATGCCACTAGGTACACTAAGTGTTTGCTAGTATAATGGCTTAGTTATAATTAGTTGGAGTGTGCAACGCAGACAGATGCGCTCTGCAAATGTCTTGGCACTAGTGGGACTATAGCAAAGTCCAATAGCCACGTATAGGATGCCACTAGGTACACTGAGTGTGTGCTAGTATAATGGCTTAGTTATAATTAGTTGGAGTGTGCAACGCAGGCAGATGCGCTCTGCAAATGTCTTGGCACTAGTGGGACTATAGCAAAGTCCAATAGCCACGTATAGGATGCCACTAGGTACACTGAGTGTGTGCTAGTATAATGGCTTAGTTATAATTAGTTGGAGTGTGCAACGCAGGCAGATGCGCTCTGCAAATGTCTTGGCACTAGTGGGACTATAGCAAAGTCCAATAGCCACGTATAGGATGCCACTAGGTACACTGAGTGTGTGCTAGTATAATGGCTTAGTTATAATTAGTTGGAGTGTGCAACGCAGGCAGATGCGTTCTGCAAATGTCTTGGCACTAGTGGGACTAAAGCAAAGTCCAATAGCCACGTATAGGATGCCACTAGGTACACTAAGTGTTTGCTAGTATAATGGCTTAGTTATAATTAGTTGGAGTGTGCAACGCAGGCAGATGCGCTCTGCAAATGTCTTGGCACTAGTGGGACTATAGCAAAGTCCAATAGCCACGTATAGGATGCCACTAGGTACACTGAGTGTGTGCTAGTATAATGGCTTAGTTATAATTAGTTGGAGTGTGCAACGCAGGCAGATGCGTTCTGCAAATGTCTTGGCACTAGTGGGACTAAAGCAAAGTCCAATAGCCACGTATAGGATGCCACTAGGTACACTAAGTGTGTGCTAGTATAATGGCTTAGTTATAATTAGTTGGAGTGTGCAACGCAGGCAGATGCGCTCTGCAAATGTCTTGGCACTAGTGGGACTATAGCAAAGTCCAATAGCCACGTATAGGATGCCACTAGGTACACTAAGTGTGTGCTAGTATAATGGCTTAGTTATAATTAGTTGGAGTGTGCAACGCAGGCAGATGCGTTCTGCAAATGTCTTGGCACTAGTGGGACTAAAGCAAAGTCCAATAGCCACGTATAGGATGCCACTAGGTACACTAAGTGTGTGCTAGTATAATGGCTTAGTTATAATTAGTTGGAGTGTGCAACGCAGGCAGATGCGCTCTGCAAATGTCTTGGCACTAGTGGGACTATAGCAAAGTCCAATAGCCACGTATAGGATGCCACTAGGTACACTGAGTGTGTGCTAGTATAATGGCTTAGTTATAATTAGTTGGAGTGTGCAACGCAGGCAGATGCGTTCTGCAAATGTCTTGGCACTAGTGGGACTATAGCAAAGTCCAATAGCCACGTATAGGATGCCACTAGGTACACTGAGTGTGTGCTAGTATAATGGCTTAGTTATAATTAGTTGGAGTGTGCAACGCAGGCAGATGCGTTCTGCAAATGTCTTGGCACTAGTGGGACTAAAGCAAAGTCCAATAGCCACGTATAGGATGCCACTAGGTACACTAAGTGTTTGCTAGTATAATGGCTTAGTTATAATTAGTTGGAGTGTGCAACGCAGGCAGATGCGCTCTGCAAATGTCTTGGCACTAGTGGGACTATAGCAAAGTCCAATAGCCACGTATTGGATGCCACTAGGTACACTGAGTGTTTGCTAGTATAATGGCTTAGTTATAATTAGTTGGAGTGTGCAACGCAGGCAGATGCGCTCTGCAAATGTCTTGGCACTAGTGGGACTATAGCAAAGTCCAATAGCCACGTATAGGATGCCACTAGGTACACTGAGTGTTTGCTAGTATAATGGCTTAGTTATAATTAGTTGGAGTGTGCAACGCAGGCAGATGCGCTCTGCAAATGTCTTGGCACTAGTGGGACTATAGCAAAGTCCAATAGCCACGTATAGGATGCCACTAGGTACACTGAGTGTTTGCTAGTATAATGGCTTAGTTATAATTAGTTGGAGTGTGCAACGCAGGCAGATGCGCTCTGCAAATGTCTTGGCACTAGTGGGACTATAGCAAAGTCCAATAGCCACGTATAGGATGCCACTAGGTACACTGAGTGTGTGCTAGTATAATGGCTTAGTTATAATTAGTTGGAGTGTGCAACGCAGGCAGATGCGTTCTGCAAATGTCTTGGCACTAGTGGGACTAAAGCAAAGTCCAATAGCCACGTATAGGATGCCACTAGGTACACTAAGTGTTTGCTAGTATAATGGCTTAGTTATAATTAGTTGGAGTGTGCAACGCAGGCAGATGCGCTCTGCAAATGTCTTGGCACTAGTGGGACTATAGCAAAGTCCAATAGCCACGTATAGGATGCCACTAGGTACACTGAGTGTGTGCTAGTATAATGGCTTAGTTATAATTAGTTGGAGTGTGCAACGCAGGCAGATGCGCTCTGCAAATGTCTTGGCACTAGTGGGACTATAGCAAAGTCCAATAGCCACGTATAGGATGCCACTAGGTACACTGAGTGTGTGCTAGTATAATGGCTTAGTTATAATTAGTTGGAGTGTGCAACGCAGGCAGATGCGTTCTGCAAATGTCTTGGCACTAGTGGGACTAAAGCAAAGTCCAATAGCCACGTATAGGATGCCACTAGGTACACTAAGTGTGTGCTAGTATAATGGCTTAGTTATAATTAGTTGGAGTGTGCAACGCAGGCAGATGCGCTCTGCAAATGTCTTGGCACTAGTGGGACTATAGCAAAGTCCAATAGCCACGTATAGGATGCCACTAGGTACACTGAGTGTGTGCTAGTATAATGGCTTAGTTATAATTAGTTGGAGTGTGCAACGCAGGCAGATGCGTTCTGCAAATGTCTTGGCACTAGTGGGACTAAAGCAAAGTCCAATAGCCACGTATAGGATGCCACTAGGTACACTAAGTGTTTGCTAGTATAATGGCTTAGTTATAATTAGTTGGAGTGTGCAACGCAGGCAGATGCGCTCTGCAAATGTCTTGGCACTAGTGGGACTATAGCAAAGTCCAATAGCCACGTATAGGATGCCACTAGGTACACTGAGTGTTTGCTAGTATAATGGCTTAGTTATAATTAGTTGGAGTGTGCAACGCAGGCAGATGCGCTCTGCAAATGTCTTGGCACTAGTGGGACTATAGCAAAGTCCAATAGCCACGTATAGGATGCCACTAGGTACACTGAGTGTTTGCTAGTATAATGGCTTAGTTATAATTAGTTGGAGTGTGCAACGCAGGCAGATGCGCTCTGCAAATGTCTTGGCACTAGTGGGACTATAGCAAAGTCCAATAGCCACGTATTGGATGCCACTAGGTACACTGAGTGTTTGCTAGTATAATGGCTTAGTTATAATTAGTTGGAGTGTGCAACGCAGGCAGATGCGCTCTGCAAATGTCTTGGCACTAGTGGGACTATAGCAAAGTCCAATAGCCACGTATAGGATGCCACTAGGTACACTGAGTGTTTGCTAGTATAATGGCTTAGTTATAATTAGTTGGAGTGTGCAACGCAGGCAGATGCGCTCTGCAAATGTCTTGGCACTAGTGGGACTATAGCAAAGTCCAATAGCCACGTATAGGATGCCACTAGGTACACTGAGTGTTTGCTAGTATAATGGCTTAGTTATAATTAGTTGGAGTGTGCAACGCAGGCAGATGCGCTCTGCAAATGTCTTGGCACTAGTGGGACTATAGCAAAGTCCAATAGCCACGTATAGGATGCCACTAGGTACACTGAGTGTGTGCTAGTATAATGGCTTAGTTATAATTAGTTGGAGTGTGCAACGCAGGCAGATGCGTTCTGCAAATGTCTTGGCACTAGTGGGACTAAAGCAAAGTCCAATAGCCACGTATAGGATGCCACTAGGTACACTAAGTGTTTGCTAGTATAATGGCTTAGTTATAATTAGTTGGAGTGTGCAACGCAGGCAGATGCGCTCTGCAAATGTCTTGGCACTAGTGGGACTATAGCAAAGTCCAATAGCCACGTATAGGATGCCACTAGGTACACTGAGTGTGTGCTAGTATAATGGCTTAGTTATAATTAGTTGGAGTGTGCAACGCAGGCAGATGCGCTCTGCAAATGTCTTGGCACTAGTGGGACTATAGCAAAGTCCAATAGCCACGTATAGGATGCCACTAGGTACACTGAGTGTGTGCTAGTATAATGGCTTAGTTATAATTAGTTGGAGTGTGCAACGCAGGCAGATGCGTTCTGCAAATGTCTTGGCACTAGTGGGACTAAAGCAAAGTCCAATAGCCACGTATAGGATGCCACTAGGTACACTAAGTGTGTGCTAGTATAATGGCTTAGTTATAATTAGTTGGAGTGTGCAACGCAGGCAGATGCGCTCTGCAAATGTCTTGGCACTAGTGGGACTATAGCAAAGTCCAATAGCCACGTATAGGATGCCACTAGGTACACTGAGTGTGTGCTAGTATAATGGCTTAGTTATAATTAGTTGGAGTGTGCAACGCAGGCAGATGCGTTCTGCAAATGTCTTGGCACTAGTGGGACTAAAGCAAAGTCCAATAGCCACGTATAGGATGCCACTAGGTACACTAAGTGTTTGCTAGTATAATGGCTTAGTTATAATTAGTTGGAGTGTGCAACGCAGGCAGATGCGCTCTGCAAATGTCTTGGCACTAGTGGGACTATAGCAAAGTCCAATAGCCACGTATAGGATGCCACTAGGTACACTGAGTGTTTGCTAGTATAATGGCTTAGTTATAATTAGTTGGAGTGTGCAACGCAGGCAGATGCGCTCTGCAAATGTCTTGGCACTAGTGGGACTATAGCAAAGTCCAATAGCCACGTATAGGATGCCACTAGGTACACTGAGTGTTTGCTAGTATAATGGCTTAGTTATAATTAGTTGGAGTGTGCAACGCAGGCAGATGCGCTCTGCAAATGTCTTGGCACTAGTGGGACTATAGCAAAGTCCAATAGCCACGTATAGGATGCCACTAGGTACACTGAGTGTTTGCTAGTATAATGGCTTAGTTATAATTAGTTGTAGTGTGCAATGCAGGCAGACGTGCTCTGCAAATGTCTTTGCACTAGTGGGACTATAGCAAAGTCCAATAGCCACAGATAGGATGCCACTAGGTACACTGAGTGTTTGCTAGTATAATGGCTTAGTTATGAGTTGGAGTGTGCAGAGGACAAGAGGGTACAGTGGCAGGATTGTGGTGCTCTGGGTAGAGGAATGGAAGCCTGCCTTTCTATTCCCTCCTAATGGTGAAATGCAGGGAGGAAATCCCTGACCTTGGCTGCACAGACGCTGGCGCTGTTTTCAGGACCTGTCACCTTAACTCTGACCCTGCCGGTTTGAGCCCTTAAAAGGACTGCTATAAAGTGCTCTCCCTATGCTGTCTAACGCTGTGTATGCAGTGCATACAGCTGTATCAGCGATAGGACTCAAGACGGAGCTGCGACAGTGATGTCTGACACCAAAGACGCAGAAGGCAGATAATGGCGTCCGTGAAGAAAATGTCCGGTTTTATAATGCAGGGACATGTGACATGCAGATCCTATCACACATGCCGTTGCTTCTCTGGCTCAAAGTCCACTTAGCTGTGTGTGTGTCTGTGATTGGCTGACATGCTGGCCCGCCCCACAAGACGCGCGCGCTTAGGGAAGGAAGACAAGAAAAAAAAAAAAAAAAATGGCGATCGCCATTATAGAAATAGCAGTGATCTGAAGGCGCTGTTCACGCACACTATACACTGAAATGTGATAATAGTTTGATTCACAGAGTGACTTACACTATTACAGCAGAAACCAAGCTATGATTTAGCTGTTTTTTGGCTGCTAGAACCGTTCTCGAACGTTTCTAGAACTATCGAGCTTTTGCAAAAAGCTCGAGTTCTAGTTCGATCTAGAACATGCCCCAAAATCACTCGAGCCTAGAACTGGAGAACCACGAACCGCGCTCAACTCTAAACATGAGCCCTCTATTGTTACTGATTGCTATCATTCTCTCCATGCTGCAATTATGTCGCATCTTGGCCCTTAGTTCTTGAGCAGTCGGTACCTGCGATGTTTTACATTTGCTCGCAATGCACACTCTTACCACTGTCAAGAATTGTACGGTTATTATTACGTCATTGTGGTCCATGTCTTCCAGACCTATGGATATCAAGGCAGTTTCGGGCCCAAGCTCCATATTGTAACCCAGTATTGAGCTTAGGCACTGTTGTGTCTCTGTCCAAACTGGTTGAATAAACTCACACTCCCACCAGATGTGAAGCAATGAGCCCAGCTTTTTGTTACACTTCCAACACATGTTTGAAATTTGAGAATATATTTTCTGTAGGCGTGCTGGTGTATAATACCATCTGTATAGAATTTTCCTTGAGATTTCCAAGTGGTTAATACAATGAGACATTTTTTTGTGTATTTGAAAGGAGCAATCCCATTGTTCTTCCCGGAATTGTGTTTGCAAGTCAATTTCCCATCTCTTCACAAAAGGTAGGGAGTGCGAGCTACGTAAGTCATTCAGGGCCTCATACGCCTTTGATATCCCCCCTTTTGTTTCTTTGTTAACCTCAGAAAAATTTTCATATGGTGACACCAACTCCTGTTGTTCAGTTTTCACACTTGATAATAAGTGTCTAATTTGGAGGTATTTGTAGAAGTCCCTCTGGTTTACCCCAAATACGCTAACGAGATCACCAAACGGTCTAAGTTCCCGAGTGTTCATAATGTCTCCTACCTTAATTATTCCTTTTGAGATCCAATCTCCCAAATCTATATTTTGGATCAAATTGCCCATACTTTTCATTGGAAGCTTATGTATTCTCGTGGGGAGTAATTTCCGCCCTATCGTCTGCATTAACCAAGTGTTCGCGCCTGCACGTATTGTGGGGTGACCTGGCAATTGCTCTTTTTTGGCCAAGCGGAGGTGCCACATATATGAGGCCATAGAGGTGTGTCCCACTATTTGCGCTTCCAGTTTTACCCAGGCTTTTGGGGAGTTCCCATCCCACCAGTGTCTTAGTTGATCTAGCATCGTGGCTCGGTAGTATGCGCGTACACATGGGCATCCTACCCCCCCGGATTTTATTGGCGTGAACAGGAGTTTCGCTGATACTCTCGCTCTTTGTCGGTTCCATGTATAATTCAATAAAGCTGATTGGAGCTTGTTGAGGGTATGCAGTGGAATTTGAATAGGCAGGTTGCGGAAGTAATATAAAATTTGGCGTAGTACCATCATTTTTACCACTGATATCCGGCGTAACCAGGATATCATTGCCTTGGGAAATGATTGTATTTCCTTATGGATATTTTGCAATAAATGAGCATAATTTATTTTCCCCAGGTGTTTGATCGGATAAGTTTATTGAATCCCTAGGTATGGAATTGTGTCAGCCTTCCAGGTCAGTGGATATTGTTCCGTTAGTTTCTGTTTTGTGGCCTGTGGGATGCCCATATTAAGGATTAAGCATTTACTTAAATTAATTTTATAATATCTAGCTTGCCCAAATTGGGAAATTATTCTAAATATATGGGGCAGGCAGACCTCAGGATTTGTGACGCACAGTATGATGTCGTCAGCGAATAGACCTATCTTGCTCTCCAAAGCGCCCACGCTAATCCCGGAGATTTCTTTCTCCATTCTTATGGCTTGGGCAAATGGTTCCATCAATAGGACGAATATCAGTGGGGATAGAGGGCACCCCTGTCTTGTTCCATTTGGGATATTAAAGCCTGGAGACAGGTACCCGTTTGTATATACCTGGGCTGAGGGCCTAGAGTATAGTGCCATAATGGAAGATAGGATAGATCCCCCAAAGCCAAAGTATCTAAGCGTCCTCTCCATGAATCCCCAGTGGATTCTGTCGAACGCTTTCTCCGCATCCAGTGATAGGAGCAGAGAAAGCGTTCGACTCCCCTCCGCCTCAGCGATCAAGTCGATAAGGAGTCTGGTTCCGTCACTGGTTTGTCTATTTTTGACAAATCCGACTTGATCCCAGTGGATTAGCTCGGGAAGGATGTGCAGGAGCCTTGGACACAATGTTTTAGCAAATAATTTGAAGTCTGTGTTCAATAGAAAAATTGGCCGAAAGTTTGCTGGGGTATCTGGGTCCTTTCCTGGCTTGGGCAGGGTAATAATGTGAGCATTCAACATTTCTGCTGGGAAGGTACTGTTCTTGGTGGCCTCGTTAAACACTCTCACCAAGTATGGGGAAATTGAGTTTTTATACTTTTTGTAGTAGTCGTTTGGAATGCTGTCTGGGCCTGGGGCCTCGTGTAATTTCAAGGTGTCAATAGCTCTCTGAATTTCCAATCCAATGTTGTGAGTGCCTGGGATAGCATTTCCTTCTGTGTGGGTGATAGCATTGGTAAGCTTACTGATTCTAAGAATGTGCCTATTTCTGCATCACTTGGTTGGTGGGTTTGTTCATCACTAGTGATGAGCGAGTACTAAAAAGCTCGGGTGCTCGAAGCTCGGGCCGAGCCTCCCAAGATACTCGTGTACTCGGGCCGAGCAACGAGCCCAATGTTATCCTATGGGAGACCCGAGTATTTTTGTGAAATGACCCCCCGGCAGCATGGAGAAACCCTAAAAATGGCACAAAAGTCTCAGAAGAGTGCTCAAATGACATGGCAACAGCATGGGGAAGACCCCTTGAAGCATTTATCACTGAAAAGTCACAGCTGTGAACAATTTTGTCCGCGTTTTACGCCATTTTTACGGACTCACCAGAAAACCTTCCAAAATGACCCCAAAATGATTTTTCATGGCGGAAATGTTAAGGGCACATACCCAATAGTGAGATAGAGCTGGTGTATGTTACTTTTTGAGATTAATACATGAAAGATTTTACGTGAAAACATTGTGTGGCACTCCGATGTCCCTGAGAAGAGACGTACATGAAGGCCTCTTGAGTCTAATGTGCCCATTTTGAGGAAGTGAGTCTTTGTAGTATTTTCCTTTGCCAGGGCAGTCCAAAATTGTGAGGTTCACCAATGCCCCTGCATACAGACGTGCATGAGGGCCTGTAAACCTGAAGTGCCCATTGTAAGGAAGTGGGTCTATTTCAGTATAGCCCTTTGCCAGGGCAGCCAAAAATTGGGAGGCTCCACATTGTCCCTGGATAGAGACGTGCATGATGGCCTGTAAACCTGAAGTGCCCATTGTAAGGAAGTGGGTCTATTTCAGTATAGCCCTTTGCCAGGGCAGCCAAAAATTGGGAGGCTCCACATTGTCCCTGGATAGAGACGTGCATGATGGCCTGTAAACCTGAAGTGCCCATTGTAAGGAAGTGGGTCTATTTCAGTATAGCCCTTTGCCAGGGCAGCCAAAAATTGGGAGGCTCCACATTGTCCCTGGATAGAGACGTGCATGATGGCCTGTAAACCTGAAGTGCCCATTGTAAGGAAGTGGGTCTATTTCAGTATAGCCCTTTGCCAGGGCAGCCAAAAATTGGGAGGCTCCCCATTGTCCCTGGATAGAGACGTGCATGATGGCCTGTAAACCTGAAGTGCCCATTGTAAGGAAGTGGGTCTATTTCAGTATAGCCCTTTGCCAGGGCAGCCAAAAATTGGGAGGCTCCACATTGTCCCTGGATAGAGACGTGCATGATGGCCTGTAAACCTGAAGTGCCCATTGTAAGGAAGTGGGTCTATTTCAGTATAGCCCTTTGCCAGGGCAGCCAAAAATTGGGAGGCTCCACATTGTCCCTGGATAGAGACGTGCATGATGGCCTGTAAACCTGAAGTGCCCATTGTAAGGAAGTGGGTCTATTTCAGTATAGCCCTTTGCCAGGGCAGCCAAAAATTGGGAGGCTCCACATTGTCCCTGGATAGAGACGTGCATGATGGCCTGTAAACCTGAAGTGCCCATTGTAAGGAAGTGGGTCTATTTCAGTATAGCCCTTTGCCAGGGCAGCCAAAAATTGGGAGGCTCCACATTGTCCCTGGATAGAGACGTGCATGATGGCCTGTAAACCTGAAGTGCCCATTGTAAGGAAGTGGGTCTATTTCAGTATAGCCCTTTGCCAGGGCAGCCAAAAATTGGGAGGCTCCACATTGTCCCTGGATAGAGACGTGCATGATGGCCTGTAAACCTGAAGTGCCCATTGTAAGGAAGTGGGTCTATTTCAGTATAGCCCTTTGCCAGGGCAGCCAAAAATTGGGAGGCTCCACGTTGTCCCTGGGTAGAGACGTGCATGAGGGCCTCAAAACATTAAGTGTCCATTTTAAGGAAGTGGGTGTATTATAGTATAGCCCTTAGGCAGGGCAGCCAAAAATTGGGAGGCTCCATGTTGTCCCTGGGTAGAGACGTGCATGAGGGCCTCAAAACATTAAGTGTCCATTTTAAGGAAGTGGGTGTATTATAGTATAGCCCTTAGGCAGGGCAGCCAAAAATTGGGAGGCTCCACGTTGTCCCTGGGTAGAGACGTGCATGAGGGCCTCAAAACATTAAGTGTCCATTTTAAGGAAGTGGGTGTATTATAGTATAGCCCTTAGGCAGGGCAGCCAAAAATTGGGAGGCTCCATGTTGTCCCTGGGTAGAGACGTGCATGAGGGCCTCAAAACATTAAGTGTCCATTTTAAGGAAGTGGGTGTATTATAGTATAGCCCTTAGGCAGGGCAGCCAAAAATTGGGAGGCTCCATGTTGTCCCTGGGTAGAGACGTGCATGAGGGCCTCAAAACATTAAGTGTCCATTTTAAGGAAGTGGGTGTATTATAGTATAGCCCTTAGGCAGGGCAGCCAAAAATTGGGAGGCTCCACGTTGTCCCTGGGTAGAGACGTGCATGAGGGCCTCAAAACATTGTTCCCATTGCAAAGGAGCGGGTCTCCTGTCGTTGTAATGTCCATTCTGCAAAGAATGGGCGAAAAAATTTACCACTGGGGGTATACCTGAAACAAAGGCCTAAGTATTGCAATTTGTAACGGTCATCATCATGGTGGCGCATGAGGAGAAGGAGGAGCAGTCCAGCGATTATCCAAAGTCCAGAAGTGTGTACCCATGGGTGAGTGGAGGTACATGGCAAACTTTAAATTCCGCTCTCATTTGCTGGTGGTGTGGTGAAGTCTGGCCCAATCCAACCCTTGTTCATCTTGATCAGAGTCAGCCTGTCAGCATTTTCAGTTGACAGGCGGGTGCGTTTATCTGTAATGATTCCACCTGCGGCACTAAAAACACGCTCTGACAAAACGCTAGCAGCAGGGCAGGCCAGGACTTCCAAGGCGTAGAGAGCCAATTCATGCCACGTGTCCAGCTTGGATACCCAATAATTGTAAGGCACAGAGGAATGTCGGAGTACAGTTGTTCGATCTGCAAGGTACTCCTTCAGCATCTGGGCAAACTTAGGATTTCTTGTGGCACTACCCCGCACCTCAGGGGCTGTGGTACGTGAGGGGCTGAGAAAACTGTCCCACATCTTAAAGACTGTTCCCCTACCTCTGGCGGATTGGACTTGTGCCTCTCTCGGCTGTACGCTTCGGTTGTCCACTGATTCCTGACCTATGCCGCTAGCGTTTTGTGAGGGGAATGCTTTCCCTACTTCCGTGAGTATGGCCTTCCGGAACTGCTGCATTTTGGTTGACCTCTCCTCCACGGGAATAAGAGACAAAAAGTTCTCCTTGTAGCGTGGGTCTAACAGTGTTACCAACCAGTAATGATTGTTGGCCAAGATGTTCTTAACGCGAGGGTCACGAGACAGGCAGCTTACCATAAAGTCAGCCATGTGCGCCAGACTCTTAACAGCCAGGACTTCAGTAGCCTGACCAACAAGATGACTGAACATGCTGTCCTCCTCCTCCTCCTCCTCCTCCTCCTCATCTACCCTGTCCTCTGGCCAGCCACGCTGAACCGAGGATATGACTGGTGTGCATGTCATATCCTCAATTTGGCCGGAGAGTTGCTCCATGTCTTCATCCTCCTCCTCGTCATAGTCCTCCACTGCACGTTGTGATGAGACGAGGCTGGGCTGTGTGTTATCACCCACACCCACTACTGTTTCTTGCTGCAACTCATCGCGCTCCGCCTGCAATGCATCATGTTTGTTTTTCAGCAGAGACCGTTTTAGAAGGCAGAGTAGCGGTATGGTGACGCTAATAATGGCGTCATCACCACTCACCATCTTGGTGGAGTCCTCAAAGTTTTGGAGGATGGTACATAGGTCTGACATCCATCTCCACTCCTCAGGTGTTATGTGTGGAGTTTGACCCATTTCCCGACGGCTTAGGTGATGCAGGTACTCAACAACTGCCCTCTTCTGCTCACATATCCTGACCAACATGTGCAGAGTTGAATTCCAACGCGTGGGGACATCACACACCAGTCTGTGAGCCGGAAGATGCAAACGGCGCTGAAAGCCGGCAAGGCCGGCTGAAGCAGTAGGTGACTTTCGAAAATGTGCAGACAGGCGGCGAACTTTTACCAGCAGATCAGACAGCTCTGGGTATGACTTTATAAACCGCTGAACCACGAGGTTGAGCACATGGGCCACGCATGGAACATGTGTCAGCTGGCCTCGCCTCAAAGCCGCCACCAGGTTCCGGCCATTGTCACACACGACCTTTCCTGGCTTTAGGTTCAGAGGTGTGAGCCAGTGATCTGCCTGCTGTTTCAGAGCTGTCCACAGCTCTTCTGCATTGTGGGGTTTGTCACCTATGCAGATTAGCTTCAGCACAGCCTGTTGCCGCTTCGCCGAGGCAGTGCTGCAGTGCTTCCAGCTTGTGACTGGTGTGGAGGGCACAGTGGATGAGGATGCGCAGGAGGAGGAGGAGGCTGAAGAGCATGACATTCCGGAGCTGTAGAGTGTGGGTGAAACACTGACTGAGGTAGGGCCTGCAAACCTTGGTGTGGGAAGGACGTGTTCCGTCCCTCGCTCAGACTGGGTCCCAGCTTCCACAATATTAACCCAGTGTGCCGTCAACGAGATGTAGCGGCCTTGCCCACAAGCACTTGTCCACGTGTCTGTGGTTAGGTGGACCTTGGGTGAAACAGCGTTGTTCAGGGCACGTGTGATGTTTTGTGACACGTGGTTATGCAACGCGGGGACGGCACACCGGGAGAAATAGTGGCGGCTGGGGACCGAGTAACGTGGGACAGCTGCCGCCATCAGGTCACGGAATGCTTCTGTCTCCACCAGCCTAAAAGGCAACATTTCCAGCGCAAGCAGTCGCGAAATGTTAGCATTTAGAACTGTGGCATGTGGGGTGTTGGCAGTGTATTTGCGCCTGCGTTCAAAGGTTTGCTGAATGGATAACTGAACGCTGCGCTGGGACAAGGACGTGCTTGATGATGGTGTTCTTTCTGCGTAGGCAACTGCAGGTGCAGGAGTGGAGGAGGCTTGTTCGCAGGCAGCATGGACAGAGGATTGGCTCGCATGCACAACCAGCGAAGACGTAGCAGTGACATCAGCAAGCACTGCTCCTCGACTCTGTTGTACTTCCCACAAAGTCGGGTGCTTGGCTGACATGTGCCTGATCATGCTGGTGGTGGTCAGGCTGCTAGTTTTGGTACCCCTGCTGATGCTGGCACGGCAGGTGTTGCAAATGGCCTTTTTTGAATCATCTGGATCCAACTTAAAAAACTGCCAGACTCGGGAAGACCTAACATTTGTACAGGCACCTTGTGTCGTCGTGTTGTTCCGGGGAACGGTTGCCTGACTTCTGCCTGGGGCCACCACCCTGCTTCTTACTGCCTGTTGTGATGCTACGCCTCCCTCCCCCTGTGCACTGCTGTCCTCGCTCTGCATATCCTCCTGCCAGGTTGGGTCAGTTACTGGATCATCCACCACGTCGTCTTCCTCTTCCGCACCCTGCTCCTCCTCCTGACTTCCTGACAATTGTGTCTCATCATCGTCCACCACTTGTTGGGACACGTTGCCAACTTCGTGAGAACGTGGCTGCTCAAATATTTGGCTATCTGTACAGACGATCTCCTCATGACCCACTTCAATATGAGCTGGCGAGAGGCCAGAATGTGTGAATGGAAACGTGAACAGCTCTTCCGAGTGTCCAAGTGTGGGATCATTAATGTCCGAGGAGGACGTGTACTCAGCCTGGTGGTAGGAAGGAGGATCAGGTTCAGAAATGTGCGGTGCAGTATCACGGCTACTGACACTTGACCGTGTGGAAGACAGAGTGTTTGTGGTGGTGCCAATCTGACTGGAAGCATTATCTGCTATCCAACTAACAACCTGTTGACACTGGTCTTGGTTCAAGAGCGGTGTACTGCTGCGGTCCCCAAGAATTTGGGACAGGACGTGCGACCGACTAGATGTGGCCCTTTGTTGTGGCGAAATTAGAGCTTGCCCACGACCTCGGCCTCAGCCTGCACCACCATCACGTCCACTTCCTTGTTCCGTGCCAATGCCCTTGCGCATTTTGCAATGCTGTGCACTGCTGACGTGTATATTCACTACTTGTGCGTTATATCAAAGTTTGTGGAAATTGCACACAAGTGCACCTGTACGCTGCCACCAACAGGCACACACGTGCGGTTTTAAAAACCAAGCACGGACGCAATAAGAACCTAACAGGTTTTTTTGGGGAGCGACAATTACAGACAAGTCAGACACTATCTGGACTGTTTTACACTGTGTACACCAGCCCCAGATATGATGAAGGCTGGTATACGGTCACCACTACCCTGCCTGCCTGCCTGCCTGTATACTGGTACAATAGTCCTGACAAGGACTCTTTTGGTCACTAGCCTGTATTCAGACCTGGCTATACCCTGCCTGTATATAGCAACAATAGTCCTGAGAAGGACTCTGCTACTGTACTCCGACCTGGCTATACCCTGCCTGCCTGTATACAACTAGAATAGTCCTGAGAAGGACTTTTGTTCACACTGTTTGCAGCCCTGCAACTGAAAAAGCTATAAAGGGCCGCAAAGCTTTCCCTGAATCAGCGACACTCTCCCTGCACTGACAGTCTGGATAGCTGTGAGCACAGCACAGCGCGCCGGCCGATATAAAGGCTCGGTCACGCTGTGCAGGCCGGCCAATCACTTCAATTCCACAACTAACAGGGCTGTGGCATTGCAGTGGTCTGCCAGCCAATCCCTGCATGAGGGCTGGCTCTCAAAAGAGCGCCAACATGCAGAAATGAAGACCACGAGTACAGCACGAGTATCGCGAGATTACTCGGTCCCCGCCGAGCAGCCCGAGTACAGCGATACTCGTGCGAGTATCGAGTAGTGACAAGCATGCTCGCTCATCACTATTCATCACCTTTCAAGTTGTATAAGGTTTCATAATAATTGGCAAATTCGTTTGCAATACGCTGAGGGTCTATTATTTTTTCCTTGTTGGGGCCATTTAAATATGGGATACGGGATTTTGCTGCGCGTATTTTCACCTGTTTAGCCAATAATTCCCCGGATTTATTTCCATGCCAGTAATATTTCATTATGAGTTTTTTGAGGGCCTGCTCGTATGAGTGTAAATTAAGCTCATGTAGCTGTTTGTGTAGATCAGAGATCTCCGCCGCTCTTGTGGGTGAGTAGGATTGTTTGTGCATTCTGTGTAAACTTCCCAGCTTGGTTTGGATATCATTTACTGCAGTTTGCGTAGTTTTTTTGTAATGAGAGGCCTGTTTTATAAAATGCCCCCTCATGACCGCCTTGTGTGCACACCATAGGGTTCTGTCCAAAACTTCTCCATTGTCATTTTGTGTAAAGTAATCGTGGATGGCTTGTTGCGTTTGTGGTGCGTAATTGGGGTGGTTCAGGATATAGGTGTTAAGCCTCCAAATTGGAGATGTATCTATTTCATGCTTCTCCTCTATTTCTAATGTGATGGGAGCGTGGTCGCTCCACGTTATATTTCCTATTTTGGCATTTAACACTCGTGGGATTACTGTTTTGTCAACTAGAAAAAAATCAATTCTCGTGTAGGTATTGTGCTGGTGTGAAAGAAACGTGTAATCTCTTGTGGATGGGTTTTTAGTCTCCAAATGTCGTATAATTCTTGTATGTGGAACAGTTTTGTAAGTGGGCTAGGGTTGAGTTTATTCGATCTAGATGTTAAATCCATGTTGGGCCACAATGCTACATTGAAATCCCCTACTAGTATTAGAAAGCATTTTTTGACTTCGATGGCTTTTGCTATCGTCTTCTTGATGTGAGTATATTGTCCTTTGTTAGGGGCGTATACAGTTACCAACGTGTATGGGATATTATTGATTAAACATTGCAATATAATGTATCTTCCATGAGGATCTATAATTTGGTTTGTTTGAGAGAAAGCCACCAAATCTCTTATTGCGATCGCCACCCCTCCTTTTTTCCTATCCGCCGGCGCCAGGATCACATGCGGGAATCTTTTATGTTTTAATCTACTTGTGTCTTCACAGTTTAAATGAGTCTCCTGTACACACAATATGTCTGCATTATTCCTCAGTGCCTCTTTCCATAAGGTTGACCTCTTGTATGGGGAATTTAGGCCTTTGGCATTTATAGATATGAATTTAATCACCATCTATGAATGTAGTTAAGATTGCTGAGTTTCTCTGCTTTGTATATTTTATCCCCCTTGTCTTGTGTGAACTGGTGGGGTAGACTATTTTAGTGTCATACTCATTTACTGCGTTACTTCTCATAGGGTTGTTTTTCGCAACTTGCTGTGCGTGTTTTGTCCCTGTAAAACATAGTGTCAAGCATACAATTTCATACTCATCCAGGTCACTGGTGCTCACGTCCATTGCTTGTTCGGATTGCTTCTCGCCCCCCTTTTCCACCCCTGTAGATCCGACTGAAAAATACTGCCACTGTGGGTTAAGAAAAAAATAAACACAAACACAAATAACATATAAACAAAGAACTTTGCTCTCAAGAGCACAGATATAGGGTGCCCGTGCAGGCTGCCTATCACGGGTATCAGGACCCCAGCAGAAGCCGAACGGACCGGATGTGGCCTGGGCCCTGACATGTGTCCCAAAAATGGACCGGAAGCAGAAAAAGTACCGGGTCCGGTCTGGAGAAAAGCAGAAAATAAAACCATAAAAAGTAAGAAAAAATGAAAAAAAAAAACAAAAACAGGAGGTCAGAAGATCCTGGTAGATAATCCATGTCCAAGTCCCGATAGCCGTATCCGATGGGGTCCTGCCATAAGTGACCCTCGGCTTCTCAGACCCAGACTGTCTTTCCCTAAAGGGGCTTGCTGCTCTCAACTTGTATAGCCAAAAGACGAAACCAAAAAGTCTCCTTTGAAAAGTGTTAACTAGCAGAGTTCCTCTCCAGGTTTCCATGTTCTATTCCGTGAGGCAAAACCAGTTCCTCGTTGTACGCTGATCATGCTTGGGACCATTCCTCCAAAATTGGTCGTGGTAGTTGTTTTCTTTTTTGGCCTTCCCTGTCGCTTAAAGGGAGATTCCATTCCTTGCAAAGGCGTAAAGCTTGCTCCAGGTTGTTCACCACATGTTTACGCCCATCTTTAGTGATTACAAGCTTCACTGGGAACCCCCATTTGTACGGGATATTTTGTTCCCTCAGGATCCCCGTGCATGATGAAAATGCTCTCCTGCGTGCTAGGGTGAAAGCCGATAAGTCCGCATATATAAATATATCTTTGAAGTGGTCAGGCAGAGACGGCGGATTTCGAGCAGCCTCCATTACATTCTCTTTTATGTGAAAGAAATGGATTCTAACTATAACATCTCTCTGTATCGCTGCTGGGAGATGTTTTGGCTTGGGAAGCCTGTGGGCTCTATCCATAATCAAATCAAGCTGTGTGGTGTCCGGCAACAGGCATGAGAAATAATCAGTGAGAAATTCTTTGAGATCTTCAGTTTTGACTGTTTCTGCAATGCCTCTCAGACGGATGTTGTTACGGCGAGATCTGTCTTCCATATCCGCTACTTTGAGTTTAAGTGCATCTACCTCTTCATCTATGGACACCACCGAGTTCACCACCTCATTATGCACAGTGGTCAGCTCCGCCATCTTATCTTCTATGTGGGACGTGCGTTCCCCTATAGCATTAATGTCCCTTTGCATAGATCTAAGCATGTTCTGCATGTCCTTTTTAAAGGTAGACATTATTTCAGACATAAGTTGTCTCATAGTGTGCTCATTTAGTGGTTCTCCAGAAGTAGCTGATGCAGTGCTCTGCTTGTAATCTGTGGGGCTGCTTGTGGCCTGCAGGCCTCTTCCAGGAGGGGAAGCCTGGGGCTGGATTTCTGGGTCCTCCCCCTGGTCCCTGTCTGCCTGAGCCATGGGGTTCCTGGAATCAGCTCTTTCATGAGCCTCCCTGCTGTGGACAGATGGGCTGCTCCCCATGCGTTTCCCCTCTGCAGTCCCAAGTGGAGTCTCTCCTACTTCTCCATGCATGCGTGGGGTGGCTGGATGCGGTACCTCCATACCACGCCTGTGTTTTCCAGCGCCATTTTGCGCGCCTTCCACCGCCAGGTAGAACTAGGTGAGTTTAAAGAGGCTTTTCCTCCCCCTGCTTCTGCTGCTGCGTAGTTCTTTCATGGCCCCGCACTCCCACTGCCTTCCTCTGTCTGTTGGGTCTGGATCCGCTGCTGTGGTAAGCTGTGTGCTGCGCTGCTTTATGGGGTCAATATGCACCGGAGAAGTGCTACTGTGCTTCCTTCTCCATGTGCTGCTGGCCATACCCCCCCTCTTCAGAAGATCTTTTAGTTCCATAGTTGTGCGGTATTCTGGTATACTCCATTTTTAGTTACAAGAGAAAAAAATTGGGTACCATGTTAGCCAGTTGAAAAATGATTGAAGAGAAACAAAATCCAATGTGGTGTACTTAATCCTGTGTACTATATGTCCTATTGGGGCCTCTATGTTGGAGAAACAGGACAGAGACTGAGAGCAAGAATGAGATCTCACCGACACACAATAACAGACAAAAGAACTCCTTTACCTGTGGCAAAACATTTCTCAAACATTTCTGTACTTCAGGACATAACATAAACCACATGAAAGTCGTCATGTTAAAAGGCAACTTCAGATCACAAAATCATTGAAGGGCCTGGGAGTTCAAAGCCATTAAAATGTTTAACTCTGTGGACACAGGACTCAACCTGTCAGGAGGAATTATGACTCATTACAAAATCTGAGGAGTCTGTTCCAGAGACTGCTAGGGCACCATGCCTCTGATCCTACATTGATATTGGGACAATAAACCTTTCACACCACTAATCAAAGCTAATTAAGGATTCACTCTCGAAGCTCAGTGTTTGTTTATTTAAATGTCCTTTTATTACGCCATCCCTCTGCTCTGTTTGTATATATATTTTTGTTTATTCAGATCTTTTGTCATACCATGCCTGATGAAGGGACCTGAGATGTCTCAAAAACTTGCTTTGTAACACCATTTTATTTTGTTTTAGTTAGCCATTAAGAGGTATCACAACCACAAAATTATAATTTTGCTTCTCTCACTGAGAACAATCAATCAGGGTTCCAGCATGTCCCTCTTACAGACTCTCGTTATTGCCAGCTCCAGCATATGCACAACACAGCACATGTGATAAATAGGAGAGAGATGTGAAGCAGCTCCAAAAAGATCATCTAATTCTAAAGGATCACTTTGCTGTTTATTTGAAGTTTAGACTTGCTTTAAGAAGTACTTACCTAAATCCTACTTTCCTGTTCCCTCTAGAGTTTCTGGCAGTTCTGAGATGATTGCAGGCATTCTTTGTGTCTTTGGTTTTACCCTTATCTGTAGAGGAGTAGCTTCACTACTTATATCATGTAGCTGACGTGCAGCACACATCATCTCAACTAAAAGCCTAGATTCAGCAGCACCTCAAACATAGCCTGTCGGGCGGAGCTGGGCCGATCCCCCTTATGGTTCAGTATACACAAGAGGGCGCTATCACACCAGGCGCACATACAGAACAGCAACCCCAGCTCCTACCATCATAAAGCCCTGCTGAGCCAGAGCCCAGAGCAAGCCAGGAACTGCGGCAGCCAGTCCAACCAAAGTCAGCAACACACCCTGACAAAAGCCCAAATAAAAGAGATCTCAGAGAGCTGCAAGATGCAATACATAGAGGACTTGAAGAGTGAATTAGAGAACTCCCAGAAACTCACCATCTACCGGTCACTGCGGAGGGACTACACTCTGACCCCATATCTGGAAAGGTTACGCCACCCCAAAGACAGGCAGACCCTGAGCCTGTACAGACTGAGTGCCCACAGCCTAGAGGTGGAAACAGGGCGGCACCGACAGACATACAGTACAAGCCGCGAGAGAAGAGACTGTGCCAGCACTGCCAGCAGGGGGCTCTGGAGGACGAGGCGCACTTCCTGCTGCACTGTGACAAATACTCAGCAGTGAGGGCATCCCACTTCCAGAAATTTACTACCCATACCCCGGACTTTCCATCCATGGACGAGGACATGAAACTCCGCTTCCTACTGGGGAAAGAGGAATCAATGGTGGAGATCGCTGCCCAATATGTCACCACATGTCATAAGCTAAGGGGAACATAAGGCCCCTAAATGGACTTTCAGAGCCCAAATTGTGTCCCCAACTCCCCATAACCCTGATCCCCTCCCACCACACTTACTGTATTTCTCTTGCTTTGGCAACACTAATTGTATTTTGGTCCTGCCAATAAAGCATATTTGAATTTGAATTTGAATAGAGCAGACATTTATAGGACATTTCATAATTTCATATTCATCACATACTGCATTGAATTACTGTACTCAATTTATTATATATTTTAGGAGTCGGAGACGGTCCATTTTATATTGACTCCACCAAAATGAACTCTGACTCCTACTCCACAGCCCTGGTTGTCACCAGGAAGACACATATGGGCTGTAGTCATAATCGGTACTTTACATTTAGTGATGAGCGAGTATGCTTGTTACTACTCGGTACTCGCACGAGTATCACTGAACTCGGGCTACTCGGCGGGTACCGAGTAATTTCGCGATACTCGTGCTGTACTCGTGGTCTTCATCCCTGCATGTTGGCGCTCTTTTGAGAGCCAGCCCTCATGCAGGGATTGGCTGCCAGACCACTGCAATGCCACAACCCTGTTAGTTGTGGAATTGCAGTGATTGGCCGGCCTGCACAGCGTGACCGAGCCTTTATACCGGTGGGCGCGCTGTGCTCTGCACACAGCCATCTCATATTCCCTGCTTTCCCCGCCCACAGGCGCCTATGATTGGTTGCAGTGAGACACGCCCCCACGCTGAGTGACAGGCGTCTCACTGTACCCAATCACAGCAGCCGGTGGGCGTGTATATACTGTGCAGTAAAATAAATAAATAAATAATTAAAAAAAACGGCGTGCGGTCCCCCCAATTTTAATACCAGCCAGATAAAGCCATACGGCTGAAGGCTGGTATTCTCAGGATGGGGAGCTCCACGTTATGGGGAGCCCCCCAGCCTAACAATATCAGTCAGCAGACGCCCAGAATTGCCGCATACATTAGATGCGACAGTTCTGGGACTGTACCCGGCTCTTCCCGATTTACCCTAGTGCGTTGGCAAATCGGGGTAATAAGGAGTTAATGGCAGCCCATAGCTGCCACTAAATCCTAGATTAATCATGTCAGGCATCTCCCCAAGATTCCTTCCATGATTAATCTGTAAATTACAGTTAAAAAACACACACACCCGAAAAATCCTTTATTAGAAATAAAAAACAATAACAAAGTCCCTCATCACCAATTTATTAACCCCGACAAAGCCCTCCATGTCCGGCGTAATCCACGGACCTCCAGCGTCGCGTTCAGCTCTGCTGCATGGAGGTGACAGGAGCAGCAGAATACACCGCCGCTCCGGTCAGCTTCACACAGCAACTGAGGTGAGTAGCGCGATCAGCTGCTGTCAGTCAGGTAACTCACGGCCACCGCTGGATCCAGCGGTGGCCGCGATTAACCTCAGTGACAGCTCACCGATCGCTATACTCACCTCAGTTGCTGCGTGGAGCTGACCGGTGTGGCGGTGAGTAGCGTGATCAGCTGAGCTGTCACTGAGGTTACCCGCGGCCACCGCTGCATCCACCGCTGGATCCAGGTAACCTCAGTGACAGCGCAGCTGATTGCGCGGCTGTCTTCAGTTGCTGTGTGAAGCTGACAGGAGTGGCGGTGTATTCTGCAGCGCCTGTCACCTTCATACAGCACAGCTGGATGCGACGCTGGAGGACTGTGGAGTACGCCGGACATGGAGGGTTTGTCGGGGTTAATAAATTGGTGATGAAGGACTTTGTTAGTGTTTTTTATTTCTAATAAAGGATTTTTCGGGTGTGTGTGTTTTTTAACTGTAATTTACAGATTAATCATGGAAGGTATCTCGGGGAGACGCCTGACATGATTAATCTAGGATTTAGTAGCAGCTATGGGCTGCCATTAACTCCTTATTACCCCGATTTGCCAACGCACTAGGGTAAATCGGGAAGAGCCGGGTACAGTCCCAGAACTGTCGCATATAATGTATGCGGCAATTCTGGGCGGCTGCTGACTGATATTGTTAGGCTGGGGAGCTCCCCATAACGTGGAGCTCCCCATCCTGAGAAGACCAGCCTTCAGCCGTATGGCTTTATCTGGCTGGTATTAAAATTGGGGGGACCGCACGCTGTTTTTTTTAATTATTTAATTATTTATTTCACTGCACAGTATACACACACCCACTGGCTGCTGTGTTTGGGTGCAGTGAGACACCTGTCACTCAGCGTGGGGGCGTGTCTCACTGCAACCAATCATAGGCGCCGAAAAGCAGGAAAGCAGGGAATACGAGATTGTTTAATGAGCGGCCGGCTTTTTCAAAAGAGGAAAAGCCGCCGGAGTTTAGTGAACAGCTGTGCAGCGCCGCGGCAGTGATCGGGGAACGGTAAGTAAGAGAGAGGGGGGAGACTGACCGACAGACAAGACAGAGAGAGACAGACAGAGCGAGACCGACCGACGGGAGATAGAATGAAAAAAAAAATGACCGACATCGCTAGTAGAAAGCACAAAACGTGCGTTTTGGACATCGGAGTGCCACACAATGTTTTACGTAAAATCTTTCATGTATTAATCTCAAAAAGTAACATACACCAGCTCTATCTCACTATTGGGTATGTGCCCTTAACATTTCCGCCATGAAAATTCATTTTGGTGTCATTTTGGAAGGTTTTCTGGTGAGTCCGTAAAAATGGCGTAAAACTCGGACAAAATTGTTCACAGCTGTGACTTTTGAGTGATAAATGCTTCAAGGGGTCTTCCCCATGCTGTTGCCATGTCATTTGAGCACTCTTCTGAGACTTTTGTGACATTTTTAGGGTTTCTACATGCTGCCGGGGGTCATTTCAGAAAAATACTCGGGTCTCCCATAGGATAACATTGGGCTCGGTGCTCGGGCCGAGTACACGAGTATCTTGGGATGCTTGGCCCGAGCCTCGAGCACCCGAGCTTTTTAGTACTCGCTCATCACTATTTACATTTTATTCTTATTTAACTGGAGCCATAAAAATGTAAAGGTGTTTTTAGTAACATATCCATTAAAAGGAACCTTTCAGCAGGTGTTTAGAACACACAGTAATGTTATCACAGTAAAGTACCAGTCAATTCAAATGTGAATATTACTAGATTCCTACTTACGCTGTCCGATGGCGGTCATTAAACAACCGTCTACATATTTGCAGATCAGGTTTTTTTTAACGCCTTAAAGGGAAACTGTCATGTAATTTATGTGTCCTAACCTAGTAGCAGTGTGATGTGTGGCATAGTAACCCCTTCCTACCCATCCCTGTGTTGTAATAGTGTGTACTGTGAATATATAAAAATATGTTTTATTACTTATGTGTTCTGTATGTAAATGAGCAGGGGCTCTAGCACCATGGGCGTCGCATCACCCTGTGGGTGTTTGCATGTGTTCTCTGGATTTACTTGAACGACGTCCCATCACTCCTTGAGATCCCGTGCGTGCGCACTTACCAATCCTGCAGCCTTGTTATCTGGGTGCTTGCTTCTCGCCTTCAAACACACACTGCGCTTGCTCAGAAGACTCCTGCGGTTCCGGTCATGCACCGCACGCGTCTGAACACGAGAAGCAAGTACAGGCTTTAGTAATGGTAAGTGCGCACACGCGAGATCTCCTAGAGCTGACGGTGCCGTCACTCAAGTAAATCCATGGCATCACGCCCACTGGGACGTGATACCACGGAAAACATGCAAACGCCCACAGGGCGATGCGATGCCCATTGGACTAGTGCCTTTGCTCATTTACATACAGAACACATAAGTAATAAAACATATTACTACACATCACACTGCTACTAGGTTAGAACACATAAATTACATGATAGGTTCACTTTAACGACTTATGAAGCACTATGATCATCATAAGTTGTTTCCCTGCCTTTGATGCAGGCTTGCATGCCGAGCCCAATTTTTTCCCTGTAGATGAAAGCTGAATTATTCACCCAGGGCTGTTAACCTGTTAAATGACTCTCACAATCTCTGAAATCAAAATATAAAAAGTTATGGCTCTTTGAATACGTGGAGGTAAAACTAAAGCGTAAAAGCAAAAAAAAAAAAAAAAATTGCCTGGTCCTTAAGGGATAAACACTCTTTTCTTAAGGACCATAAGTACTTCCAATGCACATACAGCAATCTGTAACAGATCATTCTGTGTGCATAAGCGGTCATTGTTCTCAACAGCACATGTCCTATCTATACAGGACAATGTACCGCTAAAGGGTGCTTTACACGCTACGACATCGCTAACGATATATCGTCGGGGTCACGGTGTTTGTGACGCACATCCGGCGTTGTTAGCGACATCGCAGCGTGTGACACCTCTGAGCGACCTAAAACGATCACAAAAGTGGTAAAAATCGTTGGTATTGGAGAGGTCGCTCCAACACCAAAAATCGTTGACAGGTGAGTAGCGAGGTTGTTTGTCGTTCCTGCGGCACCACACATTGCTATGTGTGACACCGCAGGAATGAGGAAACTCACCGTACCTGCGTCCCGCCGGCAATGAGGAAGGAAGGAGGTGGGCGGGATGTTTGGCCCGCTAATCTCCGCACCTCCTCTGCTATTGGGCGGCCACATAGTGACGTCGCTATGACGCCGAACAAACCACCCCCTTAGAAAGGAGGTGGTTCACCGGTCACAGCGACGTCGCTAGGTAGGTAAGTATATTTGACGGGTGTAAGCGATGTTGTGCGACACGGGCAGCGATTTGCCCGTGTCGCACAACCGACGGGGGCGGGTACGCTTGCTAGCGATATCGGTACCGATATCGCAGCAAGTAAAGTACTCTTAAGAATGATGATTTTTAAGCAAACTTAAAAATTATCTCGCCAGCCGATTATTTGGCTCATTTGTTGGGTGAGTAGCAAATTGTTTACACTGGCCAATTACAGGGAAAGCAGTATTCTTAGAAAAGTTTCTTTACAATAATCAGCTAGTATAAATGGAGGCTTAAGAGTTGTTGGTCACTCGAGTGTTTCTCAGCCGGTATTGCATGTCTTTTGGCCATTGGTTTACAGGTCAAAAGAGTTCTCATTTTGCAAAATATCTGACCATAGGCATCTGTTACATATGTAGATACTGTCCAGGTGCCAAGTAAGATAGAGAGCAGTACTATCAACATACATTTCTTATAACTTCCTTAAATATTAGATTAGAGGACTGAGCTAATATTGCATGGTTCACAATTACTGATTAATTGTTATACTGTATAACGGGTAGCTGTACTTACAAAAGGGCAGGAGGTCCATAAGTTCTTCATAAACTGGTGCACTCATAGATAACAAAGACTTAGGGACCATTTGTATGAACAGAACAGTGACATAATACAACCTCCAATTGGTAAACCTTAAAGGGAACCTGTCAGGTGCAATATGCACCCAGAACCACGAGCAGTTCTAGGTGCATATTGCTAATCCCTACTTAACCATCCCAGCCTATAGTAGCATAGATAGAGGAATCTTTAGAAAAAGTATTTCTAAAGATTTTTTATCTTATGCTAATGAGCGCAGGGACTAGTCCCAAGTGCATTATATCCCCCGACTAGTCTGCCCTCTTAGCATGTTAGCACACCCACAGGGGTGTGCTAACATACTATTCAATGCAGCGTCACTAGTGGTGATAAGCGTACCTGTGCTTGCTGTCTCCACTGATCTGAATGCCCGATCCTTCCAGCCATGCGCATTAGACCTCTCTGAAGCCGGGACACGTACACCTGGCTTCATACTGCGCATGACTGGAAGTGCCCGGCATTCAGAAGTACGGTCACAGCAAACACAGGTACGTGCATTACTGGTGGTGATAATGCATTGAATAGTATGTTAGTGCACCCCTGTGGGTGTGCTAACATGCTAAAATGGCAGAATAGTCGGGGATATAATGCCCTTGGGACTAGTCTCTGTGCTCATTAGCATAAGATAAAAGATCTTTAGAAATACTTTTAGTATTTAGTAATACTATTTTAGTAATACTGCTCATGGTTCTGGGTGCATATTGCACCTGACAGGTTCCCTTTAATTGATCCTTTGAATGGCCTGTACACATAGGAAGACCATAGTGAACGATGTGCACTGAGCGACCGATCACTCTGTACATAGGTTTCTAAGATCTTGTCAGTCCGAGTCCTGTTTAAACAGCACGATGCATAGCCAAGAACAATGATGCTTTTATGCTATGCAAACAATCATTTCACCCAATCAATGAGTGTTTTGCTGATTCGTCGGGTGATCGGCAGCCTGATAACACTGCAAGATAATCGTGAAATTAGTAGTTTTCAGAACACTCGCTCACGATTATCTTCAGTATAAAAGCATTTTATTGACTATGCCTTCATGTACGCCCTACTTGTATGTGTATGGGAACAATTAATTTGAGATAGTTGAGATTTGCATTCACTACAGATTGCACAATGATCATTAGTCGTTTTGTTGAAAGGTCGCTCAGTAAGTGCCAATGAAAGAGAGTTACAGGTTGCTACTTGGTAATTAACGTGAGCTGTAATATATTTTTCACTTCTCACCAGTGAAATCTTTGCTTCCTGGCTGTTCGTTGTTACATTGCGATTTAGTTTCTTGTCCAGTCATGTTATTTAGAAATAAATAAGTCTTATCTGAAACTATTATAATCCCGTATGAACAAGGAAATGTAAATGGAGGAGTTGACAAGATATTTTGAATGAGTCAACTAGTAATTAAGTTTAATAGGTTGATGTGAATTAGACCAAACTGTAATGATGAATCAACCTTAGTAACTTTCGTAAATGAGACAACTGTGCATTAAATTAATGGGTAAAAAAAATGACCTACGATAATGAAAACAAGGGTCTTGAGCAATAGGGGTTATCCAGAGTTTTGGTGTCACCATAGCATCAGGACACCATGTTGGTAAAATACAGTTTCTGTTATAGGATCATGACTTGGAAATTTTCTAGAGTCTCAGCGCTTAGCTATCAGCCTTGAGTTCCTGGCTTTTTTCTGTTTGTAGTCCTGTGTTTGACCCAGTTTGCTTAATTTCACTGACTCCTTCATCTGATTTCTTTGTGTATTGACTAAGCCACGTGTTAACAATTTTGGACCAGGTATTTAGCCGCTAATTTCTGACCCAGATCTATACATCTTTATCTAAAGGCCCTGTCACACACAGAGATAAATCTGCGGCAGATCTGTGGTTGCAGTGAAATTGTGGACAATCAGTGCCAGGTTTGTGGCTGTGTACAAATGGAACAATATGTCCATGATTTCACTGCAACCACAGATCTGCCAAAAATTTATCTCTGTGTGTGACGGGGCCTTTAGACTTAAAAATGTTGTCCAGTACTTTTACATTGATGGTCTATCCTTAGGGGCACTTTGCACACTACGACATCACAGGTGCGATGTCGGTGGGGTCAAATCGAAAGTGACGCACATCCGGCGTCGCTGTCGATGTCGTAGTGTGTAAATCCTTTTTGATATGATTAACGAGCGCAAAAGCGTCGTAATCGTATCATCGGTGTAGTGTCCAACATTTTCATATTGTCGCTGCAGCGACGGTACGATGTTGTTCCTCGTTCCCCTGCGGCAGCACACATCGCTGTGTGAGAAGCCGCAGGAGCGAGGAACATCAGCTTACCTGCGTCACCGCGGCTCACGCTGGCTATGCAGAAGGACAGAGGTGGGAGGGATGTTTACGTCCCGCTCATCTCCGCCCCTCCGCTTCTATTGGCCGCCTGCCATGTGACGTCCTTAGGAAGGAAATAAGGAATAACGTTTGGAACACCATTCTAAGTCCGAACTGGGTGCAAAAACCTAAAAAAACATCACTATGGGGAGATAAGGTATGCACACCAGTGACTATGTAAGGGGAATACATGAAATAGCAGAAACTGCTGTGTGAATACTGACTTGAAAAATCCAATAGCTATATGTAAGAGTGAAAATGTGAAAAATGGAATCTGCATTACTGCCATGAACATATGAATCAAGAGAAATTTAGCTACTGAATTGATCAATGCAATAGAGCCCCAACACTACGCCAAAGTATTTCTCTACGTTGGGGTCCCTAGCTTGTGTGTGTCCTCTCATGCAGTTAAAAAACTTACCGTGTATGGGAAGCTGAGACCCAGGCTATTTATGCGTATGATATGGATTGGCAATAGCTGTGGTTGGGGAGGGTTCACAAACGAAAAACTACTACAGTTTTTTAACTGCATCAGAGGATACACACAAGCTAGGGACCCCAACGTAGAGAAATACTTTGGCGTAGTGTTGGGGCTCTATTGCATTGATCAATTCAGTAGCTAAATTTCTCTTGATTCATTCAGTAATGCAGATTCCATTTTTCACATTTTCACTGTTACATATAGCTATTGGATTTTTCAAGTCAGTATTCACACAGCAGTTTCTGCTATTTCATGTATTCCCCTTACATAGTCACTGGTGTGCATACCTTATCTCCCCATAGTCCTTAGGAAGGAGACGGTTCACCACCCAGAGTGACGTCGCAGGGCATGCGAGTGCATGTGACGCTGCCGTAGCGATAATGTTCACAAGATATCACTGTTGCGACGGGGGCGGGGACTATCGCGCTCGACATCGTAAGCATCGGCTTGTGATGTCGTAGTGTGCAAAGTAACCCTTAGGATAGTTCATCAATATCTCATCGACCCATCAACCGTGGTCCGACATCCAGCTCCCCTGATGATCAGCTGTTCTCAATGGCGGCGGTAGCAGGCAGCTGGAAATGCTCAGTTCTGGAGCAGCTCCATCTTCTGATAGTGGCTGGGTACTGTACATCTGCCTTCCATTCAAATCAATAGAGGCAGATATGCAGTACCTGGCGCCTTTGAGAAGAGGGGCCAGCTCCGAAACTGAGCAATCCCGGCTGCCTGCTGCCGGTGGCGGCACCAAGATCAGCTGATTGACGAGGGCGCAGGGTGTTGGACCCCAGCCAATCAGATATTAATGATCAATCCTCAGGATAAACCTTCAATGTGAAAATAGTGAACAACCTCGTTAACACCTCATGTCATGTGTTATTCTAATAAATGTTTGTTAAACTGTGTATGTGCCTCTTTACCAAGCTGCTTACAATACCTGAAGGCACATCTTTGTCTTGCTCCAGACTGTGCCGCCTTGCATCCTATTTGTGCCTCAGACTAAAATTTGTACAGAACATAACAACAAGATTATTTTGTATTTGTTCCAATGCTTTTTTGTAGAAATTCTTAGTTATACTTTGATCATCAATCCTTGAAAAAAAAACCCCACTGGAATGGTGCTTTAAATGTGTAAAATTATCCAATATCACATGTCTGTAAGTGGCAAAAGTATTTAAACCTTTAAGATTATCAGATAGTTTGAAGGTGAGATTAAAGTCTGATGTTTTCAATTGATAGGATGAGACGTATGGGGTTAGCGGTTTCTTTTAAAAAAAACACGAATTTATCAAAGTCTGATCTTCACAGCATATGGTTGTGGAAGTGTAGAATGGCACAAACAAAAAAGCTTTATGAGGACCTGAAAAAGTTATTGATGCTCATCAGGCTGGAAAAGGTTAAGCAACCATCTCTAAAAGTTTTGACTCCATCAGTCCACTGTCACATAGATTGTGTATAGATAGAGAAAATACAAAACCATTATAACCTCCCCCCCAAAAAAAAAATCACTCAAGGAGTATAAGCCTATGTTCACACAGAACGTTTTTGCAGAGGTTTTTTTACTGACTAAAACCTGACCTTGTGGCATATGTATATATATATCTATATATACATATACAGTGCATATATATATATATATATATATATATACTAGAAGGTGGCCCGATTCTAACGCATCGGGTATTCTAGAATTTATTGTGTAGTTAATGTATGATTTTTGTTATATATATAGATGTTGTTGTGTGTAGTTGCCAAGTGTTTGTGTAGGGCGCTGTAAATGTTCTGGGTGTTGTCTGGGTGTGGGGGTGTGTGAGAGCGGTGTTGTTTGTGTGTTGCGTTGTGTGTGTTGCGTTGTTTGTGGAGCGCTGTGTGTCTGCAGCATTGTGTGTGTGTGGTGCTTTGTGTGTTACGCGGTGTGTGTGGGTGTGGGTGTGGGGTGCGTGTGTGTGTTTTGGGGGGAGGTATGTTTTGTGCAGTGTGTGTGTGTTGCGCGGTGTGTGAGTATATTTGTGTATGCCGCGGTGTTTGTGTGTTGTGTGTTGTGTATGTGCGGCATTGTCCGTGTGTGTGGGTGTCTGTGTAGGGCGGTGTTTGTGGTTCCCAGTGTGTGTGTAGTGTGTTGTGCGGTGCGCGTGTGGCGGTGTGTGTGTGTTTTGGGGGGAGGTGTGCACCCCCATCGTGCTCCATCCCCCATGCTGCGCACCCCCATCGTGCTCCTTCCCCCATGCTGCGCACCCCCCATCGTGCACCATCCCCCATGCTGCGCACCCCCATCGTGCTCCATCCCCCATGCTACGCACCCCCCATCGTGCTCCATCCACCATGCTGTGCACCCCCCATCGTGCTCCATCCCCCATGCTGCGCACCCCCCATCGTGCTCCATCCCCCATGCTGCGCACCCCCCATCATGCTCCATCCCCCATGCTGCACATCCCCCATTGTGCCCCATCCCCCATGCTGCGCACCCCCCATTGTGCTCCATCCCCCATGCTGCGCACCCCTCAGAGAGGAGTATAATAGGAGGACTATAATAGGAGGAGTAGTCCTGAGGAAAGAGAAGTATAATGGGAGGAGTGGTCCTGGGGAAAGAGGAGTATAATGGGAGAAGTCCTGGGGAAAGAGGAGTATAATGGGAGGAGTAGTCCTGGGGAAAGAGGAGTATAATGGGAGAAGTTTTCCTGGGGAAACAGGAGTATAATGGGAGTAGTAGTCCTGGGGAAAGAGGAGTATAATGGGAGTAGTCCTGGGGAAAGAGGAGTATAATGGGAGTAGTAGTCCTGGTGAAAGAGGAGTATAATGGGAGTAGTAGTCCTGGGGAAAGAGGAGTATAACGGGAGGAGTAGTCCTGGGGAAAGAGGAGTATAATGGGAGGAGTAGTCCTGGGGAAAAAGGAGTATAATGGGAGGAGTAGTCCTGGGGAAAGAGGAGTATAATGGGAGAAGTAGTCCTGGGGAAAGAGGAGTATAATGGGAGGAGTAGTCCTGGGGAAAGAGGAGTATAATGGGAGAAGTAGTCCTGGGGAAAGAGGAGTATAATGGGAGGAGTAGTCCTGGGGAAAGAGGAGTATAATGGGAGGAGTAGTCCTGGGTAAAGAGGAGTATAATGAGAGGAGTAGTCCTGGGGAAAGAGGAGTATAATGGGAGGAGTAGTCCTGGGGAAAGAGGAGTATAATGGCAGTAGTAGTCCTGGGGAAAGAGGAGTATAATGGGGGGAGTAGTCCTGGGGAAAAAGGAGTATAATGGGAGGAGTAGTCCTGGGGAAAGAGGAGTATAATGGGAGGAGTAGTCCTGGGGAAAGAGGAGTATAATGGGAGGAGTAGTCCTGGGGAAAGAGGAGTATAATGGGGGAGTAGTCCTGGGGAAAGAGGAGTATAATGGGAGGAGTAGTCCTGGGAAAAGAGGAGTATAATAGGAGTAGTAGTCCTGGGGAAAGAGGAGTATAATGGGAGTAGTAGTCCTGGGGAAAGAGGAGTATAATGGGAGGAGTAGTCCTGGGGAAAGAGGAGTATAATGGGAGGAGTAGGCCTGGGGGGAGGTGTATAGGTGCCCAACGTGTGCCGGGGCGGGACCGAGCGGGCTAACGTGTGCCAGGGCTAGGCCGAGTGGGCCAACGTGTGCCGGAGCGGGGCCGAGTGGGCCGCCGGGGGCGGGGACCAGCGAGCCACCGGGGGCAGGGCCGAGCAGGCCAACGTCTGCTGGGGTGGGACCGAGCGGGCCAACTTGTGCCGGGGGCGGGGCCAAGCAGGCCGCTGGGGGCGGGGCCGAGCATGCCAACGTGTGCCGGGGCGGGGCCGAGCGGGCGAGGTGTCAGCGTATGCCGGCTCCCTGCACATGTGTTCCGGGAGACGGTGTAGGCTGGTAACCATGATACACATCGGGTAACTAAGGGAAGTTACGATCCCATCATCGCAAGGTTATGTCTGGGCTGGGTTGCCGGTGTGGACTCCTGGGAGTGCAGCAGTCACCTGGGAGTCGGGGCTTCGTTTGAATTTGGGGGAAGCAGCGTGGCCGAGCGGGAGATGCGTGCGGAGGGCCGGGGCGAGCGGCCAATCCGTGCGAGGGGCGGAGCCTGGGCGAGCAGCCAATCCGTGCGGGGGGCGGAGCCGAGGAGAGTGGCCAATGCGACGGTTGTCACTGCAACAACATAATTTTGGAGCAAGACAGACAGACAGACTAAGGCAATTATATATATATATATATATATATATATATATATATCTAATATATAAAGCTCAGTGTATGTGTGTATGTGTGTATATGTGTGTGTGTATGTCCGCTAAAGGAATCCGCACCGTCGCATGTACAATCACGAAATTTTGCACAGACGCCTTATGTGACCCAGGGAGCGTCGTAGACTATGTTTGGGAGGGAACATTTAACCCCGTGCTTTCCAGTTACGTTACAAAATCCTACAGCCATTAAACTGAATGGAGCTGGGAGCTATAGTAGGCTATAAATAGCAACTGTCAGTGGTTGCTATAGGAACAAAATAAACTGTTAGAATAAGATAGGATAGACGGATAGAGAGAGACAGAAAAGGACAGACAGACAGAGAAACAGACTGGGCAAAGAGACAGCTGGAGAAAGAGACAGCCAGAGAAAGAGACAGCCGGGCAAAGAGACAGCCGGGCAAAGAGACAGCCCGGGAAAGAGACAGACCGGCAAAGAGACAGCCCGGCAAAAAGACAGCCCGGGAAAGAGACAGACCAGGAAAAGAGACAGACCAGGAAAAGAGACAGCCCGGGAAAGAGACAGCCTGGGAAGAGACAGCCTGGGAAAGAGACAGCCGGGCAAAAAGACAGAGAGAGAGAGAGAGAGAGAGACAGATACAGACATTGAAACAGACTGATGGAAATACAGAGAGATAGAAACAGACAGACAACGAATGAGACAGACAGACAACGACTGGGAGAGAGACAGAGAGACAGTTACTATCCCGGGCAACGCCGGGTACTACGGCTAGTATATATATATATATATATATATATATATATACGTCCTAGGTTGTGAAGGGATTAAAGACAACCTTATTTCTCAGCTGGCATGCCTATATCTGACTGACTGCTCTCTCCCTGTACACACCGGCACTTATCAGCCCAGGGGAGCAAACGGGAAAAAGTCCCTAGGGAACTGTCAGTGCAACTAGACTGCCATACAGCGTGGTCTCTCGTGTCTCTTAAAATATGTTTTTCTTTTAAACACTGCAGCATATCAGAGTCAGACATACCTGGGTGAAATCATTAGCCAGTGCTTGATAAATACTGCCCTTAAACCCGTAGGTCAGACAGCATATATCAGCTGTCAAGTTGCACATTTTTGTACACAGTTGTACAGAATTTTTTACTTTAGTGTTTTTATGTCATCCCTGCCACATTTCTAAAATGTGCAAGGGCTTAACAAAAGGGACATCAACAATTGTGTATAATAATATTCACTATAATATACACCAAAAAGTAGCATAAAGTATCGCAAAAAAATCTACTACAGATCTACTCATGAATTTTTTATTCTGGCACACAGCAGCCCTGAATTTTACATCTGAACTCAAAAAGTCTTATCTTCAAGACTAGTGAAGTAATAGCTCATCATGATGAATCGGTCCCTATGTGTTTACAATTGTATTGTAAAACATACATTATACTCCATTAGGAAAATCCTCTAATGAGCAACCTAGCTGAGAAGGTTTTGAGCACTAGTGGCCTGAACGAAAAAAAAAAAACATTTTTAACTATTAATGTTTTATTAGGTATTGATTATTTTCAAAATTTATGTACCGTATATGATTATATTTTACAGAATGATGAATCTGCTTCTAAAGATGAACCGAAACATATTAACGGAGACTCTGTCATTATTAGCCAGGTAAGAGAACGGTTAACAAACATTTTCTTATCATTCATTTCATTTCCAGTTTTTTATTTTATTTTTAAATATTTATGGATAAATTATAATAGCCAAATAAAAATGTATCATTACTCATTAGCGAGATGAGCAGATCACTTTGTGCAACCCTAGAGATGAGTGAACCTGAGGTTCGATTTTTGAACCGAACACCAACTTAAAAAATCAAGGTTTGGAGTTTGGGTGCTTTATGTGCAAACGTCACTCGTGCGAGCAATGCTGTGCTCAAGTACGGTCGGCGCTCAGCCCTGTGCGAGCCGCTTGCAGTGTTTGAATTGCTCGCATGGGGGGTTACAGCCCGATTACACGTAGTGTGCAGCCCAAAAAATTGTTTGAAAAAGCTCACTCACACTGCCTTGGAAGTGATATGCTTATGGCTGGCTGTTTGTGGGCGGAGACTGAAACTGCCAATCAGTTACTTCCTCCGGGGTTCAGGTAAAGCTCAAGCCAGTGGAGGCTCGGCTCCTTGGCTGCTGGCGAATCAAACCTCCACGGAACCGCTCATCTCTACCCTAGAGTACAATCCTGGTCAGTGCTCTCTGGCCGTGGACAAGATATGGACAACCTCCTTACTCATGACATCACATGTGCCACATAGCACACAGATGACATCAGGCCAGGCTGGCAAAATATACACTGTACCAGGAACCCACAAATCCAGGAAATTCATGCAGCTCCTGTCCACGGACAGAAAGCACTGACAGACTGTGGATCCTTTCATCCCTACTCATTATATTACATATTACAATAATACATCTATTTCTTATTTCTCCCACTCTAATTTCAGCTTGAAGATGATCCTTCAAATGCTAAACATAATAAAGAAGCCTCAAATCATAAAAGGTATTTTATATATTTTGCTTTGCAACATTTTTATAGGAAAATATTGGAAAAACTGTGATAATTAATGTAAGTGCCTGCACACGTGATGTGAACATACAAGAATTTACTAGCTATAGATCAAACAGGGAAATCTTTTCAGTTCAGGCAAGATACAGTTCACCCATAATATGGTAATCATAGATGGACACTCCACAAACATTACACATGATCTACTGATGGCTACATCACTAAACATAACTATAAAATCCACCAAGGTAATGTACGGTAACTGTATCACCTTTACAGCATCTTTGACTATTGGCAAGTAAAGGCACCATAATACGGAGAACATCATCAGTACCTGCACTGAAAGCAGAAAGGAAAAAAATATACATCAGGTGAAATAATTATTAAATACGTCACCAATTTTCAAAGTAAATATATTTCTAAAGGTGCTATTGACATGAATTACTCACCAGATATCAGTAACAACCCATCCAATCCACACAGGCAAACAAATCAAATTTAGTGATGTGTAATAATGAGAAATGATAGAGGGGAAAAGTCTTTTATTTAATACTTTGTAAAAAAAAAAGCCTTTGTTGATGATGACAGCTTCAACACACCTCCTATATGGAGAAATTAGTCTCATGCATTGCTCAGAAGTAATTTTGGTCCATTCTTTCGCACTTATAGTCTTCAAATCCTGAACGTTCCATGGGCTCCATCTATGAACTCTCTGAGACTTAGTTCCTTCCATCCATTTTTTATTGGATTCAGGTCAGGTGATTGGCTGGGCCTCTCTAGTAGCTTTATTTTTTTCGGAAAACATTTGTTTCCCTGGTTGTGTGTTTCGTATCATTGTCTTGCTGAAATGTTTTGTCAAGAATGTCTCAGTGTAGTTCTCCATTCATCCTTCCATGAATTATATGAAGTTTGCCAGAGACATAGGCAGACAGACAGCCCAAAGGCACCTAAAGAGTTCAATTTAGGTTATCATATGACCAGACTTTATTCTTCCAGTATTTCATAGATTTATTTAAATGTTGTTGAGCAAACTATAAACGCACTTGAACATGCTTTTTGTTCAACAATGGAGTCTTGCGTGGTGAGCGTGCATACAGGCCATGGAGATTGAGAGCACTACTTATTATTTTCTTATAAACAATTATCTCTGCTGATTTCACATCTGTCTGTAGCTCTCCACAGGTGGTCCTTGACCTTGAACAACCCTTCTCATAATTCTTTTCACTTCTCTGTCTGAAATCTTGCAGGGTGCACCTGATTTATGATGAAATTATGTTATTTTTACTGGACCCCAACAGTGGTCACTGGAGCCTTTGGTAGTTTAGAAAATTTTTTGCAACAAATGCCATCAGTATGTTTTGCATCCATAAGGTTGAAAAGGTCTTGGGACAGCTCACTGGTTTCACTCATCATGAAATGTTTCTTGTGTGGCACCTTCTTAGGCTGCTTTCACACATCAGTTTTTTGTCATCAGGCACAATCCATCAAAAAACATATAAAACGGATCCGGCGCCGGATCCGTTTTATTCCCTATAGACTTGTATTAGCACCAGATTGTGCCGGATGGCCTTGTGTTGCATGCAGCGTCCGCTGGATTCGGTGAAAAATCGTTGTCTGGCTGCAGAAAGGATGCAGCATGCATCTTTTTTTTGCTGCAGCGACAAAAAACAGACCACGCCGAATCCGACGCCATACGTCATGTTGTATAATGGAAGCTTATGGGCGCCGGATTCGGCGTCATCCGTCATATGCCGAAAACCAACGATGGATCCGTTTTTTGTTTCTGGGCATGCCCAGACATTGTGTAAATAGTCTCTCTCTTTTTCTCTGTCGATTTGTCAATCGGTCCGTCGGTCTTTCTCTGTCGGTCGGTCTCTCCCTCCCTCCTTTATACTCACCGATCACGGGTGCGGCGCTGCTCAACTGTCACACTGACCTGGTGGCTTCTCCTGCTTTTGAAAATGCCGGCCGCTCATTATTCCATCTAGTATTCACTGCTTCCCTCGTCCACCGGCGCCTATGATTGGTTGCAGTCAGACGAGCCCCCACGTTGAGTGACAGCTGTCTCACTGCAACCAATCACAGCCGCCGGTGGGCGGGTCTATATAGTGCAGTAAAATAAATAAATAATTAAATAAAAACGACGTGCGCTATGCCGTTCCTTTTGTATTTGTCCTGATGAAGAAGACGGAGATGTCTTTGAAACGCGTTGACCTGTGAAAATAAAGAAAAAGGAATTCACTATATGCCCTGGATTTGTGGTTTTTAGCGCAGCATTTAACCCGGTTCTCTAAACCAGTTTTATAAGATGGTGAAGGAGGAGAGGGAGACAGTACAGAGAGTGAAAAGCAGTGAGAGGGCACAACATGGGGGCAGCATATAGCATAACGGCACAGTATAGGAGACAGTATATAGTGTGAGGGATCAGAATGGGGACCAGTATATAGTGTAACAGTACAGTATGGGGGCAGTATACAGTATGAATACACAGTATTGGAGCAATATATAGTGAGAGGGCACAGTATGGGGAGCAGTATATAGAGTGAGAGCACTATATAGCGTGAGAGAATATTATGAAAGGACAGTATACAGAGTGATGGATCGTGTAAGGGCATGGCTTGCAGGAGTATACAGAGTGAGGGATAATGTAAGAGCTTAGTATAGGGGCAGTATATAGAGTGAAGTATAGAGTGAGTGCATGGCATGGTGGGCAGTATATAGTGTAACAATACAGTGTGAACGTACAGTATGTGGGGGCAGTATATAGCGTGAAGGCACAAAATGGGTGAAGTGTATAGAGTGAGCGATAGTTTGAGGGCACATTGAGATAGAAGTAGTATAGTGTGAGGCTACAGTAGAGAGATGCAGTACACAGAATGAAGGATAGTATAGTGTGAGGGTAGGGCACATCATAGGAAGGGCAGCAGTGAGGTGACTGTGTACAAAGAGGGTACATTGGGAGGGGTAGTAGGGGGGTGAGAGCATGAACAAGGGGCGCAGAATAGAGAAAAAGAATAGTATTTTGAGGAGGCACAATATGTAGAGAAGACAGCGTGGAGGGGGAGTGCTAAGAAGAGGCACAGTATGGAGAGGAGGCAGTATGAGTGAGGAGACAGTGTAACGAGGGGGCACTGTATGGGGAAAGGGCAATGAGTCTTTTACAAAGCTCTTGAGGAGTTTTGGCCCCCTCATCTTTGCAGAATTGTTGTCATTCAGCCACATTGGAGGGTTTCCAAGCATGAACCACCTTTTTATGGTCATGCCACAGCATCTCAACCAGATTAAGGTCAGGACTTTGACTAGGCCACTCTAAAGTCTTAATTTGTTTTTTCTTAAGCCATTCAGAGGTAGACTTGCTGGTGTTTTTTTGATCATTGTCCTGTTGCATAACCCAAGTGTGCTTCATCTTGAGGTCGTGAACAGATGGCTGGACATTCTTCTTCAGAATTTTTTGGTAGATAGCAGAGTTCATGATTACATTTACCACAGCAAGTCTTGCAGATGCAGCAAAACAGCCCCAGACCATGACACTACCACCATCATATTTTTCTGTTGGTATGATGCTCCTTTTCTGAAATGCTTTGTTACGTTTATGCCAGATGTAATAGGACATACACGTTCCAAAATGTTCAACTTTTGTCTCATCAGTCGACAGAGTATGAATACTGACCTTAACTGAGACAAGTGAGGCCTGCAGTTCTTTGGATGTTGTTATTGGGTTTTGGTGAATAATCGCTCTCACTTGGTTTGCTGGAGTCCCAAAGCTTTAGAAATGGCTTTACAACATTTTTCAGACTGATAGATCTCAATTACATTGTTTCTCATTTGTTTCTGAATTTCTTTGGATGGCGGCATGATATCTAGCTTTTGAGGATCTTTTGGTCTACTTCACTTTGTCAGGCAGATCCTATCTAAGTGATTTCTTGATTGAAAACAAGTGTGGTAGTAATCAGGCCTGGGTGTGGCTAAGGAAATTCAACTCAGCTTCCCAAAGATGTGATAAAGACCCAGTTAACTTAAGTTTTAAGAGGGGGGGGGTCAATCACATTTTCACACAGTACCCTGTAGGTTTGGTATTCTTTTCCCCTTAATAATAAAGACCTTCATTTATAAACTGCATTTTGTGTTTACTTGTGTTATCTTTGTCTAATATTTAAAAATGTTTGGTGATATGAAACATTTAAGTATGACAAACACACAGTATATAAGATTAAGAAATCAGGAAGGGGACAGTCACTTTTTCCCACCACTATATAAATTACCTGGATCTAAGGGTGTATGTATAATGGTCAATCACGACTTTTTAACAATCACCAATTGGGTATATGAAGCCAATCGGCAGTCATTTATTAGCTGTTTAAAGAGGTCAACTACACTTTGGCAAACTGCACATTGCCCTAAATACTGTATATACTGTGTACATAGCATGTGTTTAGCACAGTTTACACAGTGATCATACAGGCAGATGCGTAATAAACTGTCTCTGCCTTATCTGTGGGGAGTCTGTTTCTGTCTGACATGTGATTCCCTGTTTCTTCTATGTAGAACGTCTCTGAAGAGGGAAATACAGAACCAGTGGATGAGTGATTTCGAAGTAGTTAAATAATAACTAAACTTTTGTGAGATTTTTTCAATATGTTTTAGGCTCTCTAGTTTTGAACAAATTGGTGAAGGTCTAAGTCCCTAAACCCCCACCATTTGCTCAAAAGACCTCTTTGAAGTGAGCAGCTCAGGAAATAGGAGAAAACCAAACATGGAGAATGGATGTTATAAAAAGTCATAAGCGCCTGTCTCCAGCTACATACTTTTAAGAGATTTTTTGAGCAATCAGTAGAGCATCTCAAGCCACAGAACCCACCAATCTGTTCAGAATTAAAGGGCCTAAAACAAAATATTTCACAAAACTTAAGTTACTCCTTAAATGTTTTATAGTGCTACTGTCTGTATTCATGTACTGATGATGTTCTTGTGCTCTAGTCATGTATTGATGATGGTTTTGGTGCTGTATTCATGTACTAACAATGGTTCTGGTCATGTGCAGTGCTCAGCATAAATCAGTACATGCACTTTAAAAAGTCTGCCAAGGACATAAAGTGTAGCTCCCCAACTTTAGTAGCATTCATGCAGCCCCACATAAGGGTAATGCCAACATCATATTTTACTGTAGGCACCATGTATTTTTCAAAATGTATTATTGTAACTGCATGGTGTCTACAGTGAAACATGGTGGTGGCACTGTCCTTATGCTGCATGAGTACTCCTGGTGTTGGGGAGCTGCATCTCATTTATGGTGTCATTAATTCACAGCTGTACTGCTCTATATTGAAAGAGAAGATGCTACCATCACTTCATACCCCTTGGTAGATGTGCTCTTTTCCAAAATGACAATGATCCAAAACACACATCTGATGCATTTCTGAAGAACAGTGATTCAGTGACCAAATATTGTATGTCTCCTCATCTGAATCCAATCAAATCACCTATAGGGAATTTTCAAGAGAGAAGTGGAGCATCACTGTCCATGCAGCATCTAGCCTGCACAAGGGGTCATTCTTAAAGAATGGGAAAAGATGTATGTTGCAATATGTCACCAATTTGTTCATTGCATGCTTAGATGACTTGGTGCTCCCCTTAAAGTAATGGAGGTCATACAAAATACTATATGTAGTAGTTTTTGTTGTGGGATATATTTATTTTTCAATCATCCACTTTCAGTAAAGAGTTTGTAATTAAATTTAAATTATGTTATAGGTTGAGAAAATGTCCTATAAAACTCTGTATTCTCAAAATTTTTACCAATATTGATTAAAATCTTACTTAAAAAGGGGTGTATGTATTTATGCTAAGCACTGTATTTATGCACTGATGATGGCATTTGTGTACCGATAGTGGTTCTGGCGATGTATTCATGTACTGATGGTGGATCTGGTAATGCATTGATGTAGTGATGGTGGTCCAGGTGATTTATTAATCTACTCATATATAAATTATTATTATTTATTATTATTATAGCGCCATTTATTCCATGGCGCTTTACAAGTGAAAAGGGGATACATAAAAAACAAGTACAACAATCGCGAACATTTCAAAAACAGACTGGTACAGGAGGAGAGAGGACCCTGACCACGAGGGCTCACAGTCTACAAATAATAGTTCTACTGATGTATTCATATACTGTTGGTTGTTGTAGTGATGTAGTTATGTACGTATGGTTGTTCTGGTCCTGTGGTAATGTACATGAGTTGATTATTTTCCTCTGCCTAATGCTTCCTTCTTATTGACCTAAGGTGTTATGAGGGAAAACAGAAAAGAATTTCAGACCTGACTTTCTTTCTGTGAGACATGTAATGATACAAAGTCCTGCTTTCCTCACAGCAAGTATTTACTGCCATTACAAGTGTGATAAAGAAGTAGAGCAGACCTATGTGTCTTTTACACACACACACACCTCGGTAGCTCTCCTCTAATGGTACTATCAGTATGGTAGGAGGTTGAGTAGAGCAGAGCTAACAACACTGTGAGAGAAGTGTTGTAAGAGGTGTTTGTAATGACACACAGGTTTACGCTACTTTCCTCCCTTGCTTGTAATCACAGTAGATGCTGGCAACAAGATTTGTGAGAAGAGCAGAGCAATGTGTCACTAGATGTATCACTCAGACGAATTCCTTTGGAAAAAAAAAAGAGGAACTGACCCAGAGAAGAGTCTCTGCAAACACCCCTTTGGTTGAAGAGAAAATTATAATCTAAACTTTACAAGCTAATATCTCTAAAACCAAGATGAGAAATAAAAAAGTAAAAAAAAAATAATAATAAATACATTTAATTCATCTCTGCTTCCACTATTCCATGATGTGGCCAGTTTAACATGCTAAACGGCTGAAAGGTCGTCTTTAACTCTCTATGAGCTTTTTCTTACTTTCGGACTCTTATCTCTCTTTGTTTTGCTCCCCTCAGCTGATTTATGGTCATATCAAAGTTCAACTTAACTTTCATGTGGTTTGAGCTCAGAAAAACACAAAAAGATAAAACATTTACAAACGTCTGCAGCTAGCAATAGACAGTACAACACATAGGCGATAGCAGGCAAAATGTTTAATAAAACCCAAATGCAAAAAATTATTTTTAGCCCAAATGACATACTGTACATTTAAGGGAAACTTGTCACATCCAGAAATGCCATTTATCTTCAGATATAGGGCAGGTATAGTGGATATATAAAGTCTCCACACCTTGGTAAAATACCAGATTGTGTCATGTAAAGAAATAACACACTTTTTCCACCTTTAAAAGGAAGATGTCAGCAGGTTTTCGCTATCTCATCTGAGAGCAGCATAACGTAGGCAAAGCAATCCTGAATCCAATGATGTATCACTTAGATTACATCGTGCAACCGTTCTAACATAATCACAATATTTAGAATTTACCATGTTATAGAGCTGAGAGAGCTGTGCTGCCCACAACAGGCTCTCAACAGAGATTGTACATTGACAATGAGGTGTCAATAACAGTAGGGGGCGTATCGGACTGCCATGTAGTCGCTGCTTTTAACAAACATAGCAAATAAACATAAGATTGCACCTTGACAAGACAGGCATCCTTGAATTCTATGTTTTAACCCTTGCAGCATGCTGTCTTCAGAATACATAGCAAAAATCTGCACAGATTGCCTTTAATTTCACTTTCTACATATGCACAGCTTATATATAAAGCTGTCAATTAGTTTCTGGATGAAAAGCAGACCAATTATTTATACACAAGTGGGAGCAAGCCCTTAAACTAATACTCTGTTGAAGTACCCTTGGAATTTATTATAGCATTTGGTGTTTTTAGGTAAGAGTCTATCTGCATGACACATCTAGAATTGGCTATCTTTGTCCACTCTTACTTACAGTAGCACTCTAAATCTGTTGATGCAAGGGCATCTACTGTATACCGTCCTCTTCAGGTCGACCCACAGATTTTCAATTGGCTTGCTAGGTCATTCCAAAACTTTGATCTTCTTCTAGTGAAGCCATTCTTTTGTTGATTTGGAGGTATGCTTAGGATCATTGTTGTACTGAAAGGTGAAAAATGTCTGCATCTTTAACTTTTTAGTAGAGGCCTGAAGGTTTTGTTGCTTAATTGACTGATATTTGGAACTGATCATAATTCCCTCCACTTTGATTAACTCCCTAATTGAAGCTGCTGAAAAATAGCCCAAAAGCATAATAGTGCCTCCACCATCTTTCACTTATGGTATGGTGTTCTTTTTTACTAAACTTACCTTTTGAAATTATGGCCAAAAAAGTTCAACCTTGGTCTCATCAGACTATAACATGTTTTTCCACTGGCTATTGTCAGACCTTATGTAGATTTTGGCACAACATAGCCAGGCTTGGATGTTTTTCTTTGTAAGAAAAGGTGTCTGTCTTGCCACCCTACCCCAAAGGCTAGACATATGAAGAATATTGGAGATTGTTGTCAAATACTGTACACAACCAGTGCTTGCCAGAAATTCCTGCAGCTTCTTCAATGTTGCTGTATGCTTTTGGCAGCCTTCTGGACCAATTTTCTGTTTATCTTCCCATCAATTTTTTATGTTGTCCAGTTCTATGTAATGCCACTGTTAGGCCAAAATATGCTATTTCTTAATAACCATCTTTACAGTGTTCCATGGTACATGTAATGCTTTGGGACTTTTTTGTATCTTTCTCTTGTCTGATAATTTGTAAAGGAGTTGTGCAGGCTAAAATGGGACGTCTGCAGTCACTCTACGTCAGAGGCTTTTAGTTAATAAGAGGCGCACATGTTTTAATGAATCAGGAGCTTGTGACAAGTGGAGTTCTCCTCTATGAACCTCACTACAAACCTTACATCAGCAAGTGACTTATAATCTGATGATCTATGGATGCACGTCTCAATTGCTCAATGGAGATGGGAGAAACTGTCAAGAAAACGTCAGAAGTCACAAAAGCTTTGTGCAACTCTGCATTGTGCAAAACTGTTGTAACTTTTCAAAGCTATTTATGCCAGAATCACTTTGATGAATCAGGGCCTATGGCTTTTAATGTCAAAATAAGAAAATGTCAGGAAAATCCTACTAGGACAGTTAACTTTATATGGAGTTAATCAGAATCACTGTAAATGATTGCAGTTTTACTAACTGCTATTTAACATGAGTTTAATTGGAAATTCTGAACACAACCACATCCCCAATTATATGAGAGAGTTCACACCTATGAAAGCACATCATTTTTGGTTTCGTTATTCTTTTTTTCCACCTCAAAATGATTTTAGTTTGTTTCTCAATAAATTTGGAAAGATTATGAGTGACATTATGGGGGTGGAAGTTCTGAAATTATTCTTCTTGACATTAATTTTTTAGATAATGAAAACCTCCCATTTTATTAGTGGTGTGTAGACTTTTTATGTCCACTGTAAAAACCATTAAAATTCCGTAAGGCTGTCTTACTGGAGCAGCTGCCACAGTGAGGAAATGATTTTATATCTTCCCTGCAGCTGCTCGATTACAGTCATCAGGGCGGTAAATGGAGTGGTTACAGTTACTGCACTCTACACAGTGAGCTTGCTGTAATCATTTCCTGACATATTGATTGACAGTTTGCTCTGCAGCAAGTGTGCAGTGTATGTGTGCAGTGCAAGTTCTCAATCTAGTGCATGGGGAGTGATTACAGTATACTCACTGTGTCTTAAGTATTGACTTTCCTTTACATGCACCACCTCGATGAATGGAAGTGAGTGGCTTCAGGGAGGATACAAGTATTTTCTCCATGTAGCCGCTCTTCCAGTAAGACAGACTAAGGCGGGCTTTGCACACTGCGACATCGCAGCCCGATGCTGCGATGCCGAGTGCGATAGTGCCCGCCCCCGTCGCAGCAGCGATATGTGGTGATAGCTGGCGTAGCGAAAATTATCGCTACGCCAGCTTCACACACACACTCACCTGCCGTGCGACGTCCCTGTGGCCGGCGGCCCGCCTCCTTGTTAAGGGGGCGGGTCGTGCGGCGTCACTGTGACGTCACACGGCAGGCGGCCAATCGGAGCGGAGGGGCGGAGATGAGCAGGATGTAAACATCCTGCCCATCTCTTTCCTTCCGCATATCCTACGGAAGCCGCAGTGACGCCGGTAGGAGATGTTCCTCGCTCCTGCGACTTCACACACAGCGATGTGCGCTGCCGCAGGAGCGAGGAACAACATCGGACCGTCGCGTCAGCGTAATCATGGATTACGCCGACGCTGCACCGATGATACGATAACGACGCTTTTGCGCTCGTTAATCGTATCATCTAGGCTTTACACACTGCGATGTCGCATGCGATGCCGGAAGTGCGTCATTTTCAATTTGACCCCACCGACATCGCACCTGCGATGTCGCAGTGTGCAAAGCCCGCCTAAGGCTATGTGCACACAGTGCGTTTTTCGCGGCATTTTTGCGCGTTTTTCGGGTGCGTTTTTCCCCAGCAAAGTCTATGAGTTTTCATTTTTGCTGTCCGCACACAACTTTTTTTTAAGCTGCGTTTTTTAGCTTAAAAAAAAAATGGACATGTCAATTCTTTCCTGCGTTTTTCTGCGTTTTCCCCCCATGCAATGCATTGGAAAAACGCAGAAAAACGCAGAGATCAAACACACAGCAAAATGCAGCCAAAAACGCATCAAATCGCGGTCAAAACATGCGTTTTTTGCCGCGTTTTTTGCCGCAGGTGCGTTTTTGTGCGTTTTTAGTGGCCAAAAACGCACAAAAACGCAGCGTCATAAAACGCAGCGTGTGCACATAGCCTAACATAATTTTAAACACCATTTACCTGCAGATAAGCTCTATATCTGGTAATAAATAGCCTTTCTTGATGTAACCGGTTCAGTTTCAGTAAAATAAAAATGAAACATGCAGCTAAAGTGTTCATTATTATGAATCATGATCACTATGCTCAAATTCTATTATTTGTAACAACTGTACACACTTTTGAAAGAGATACATGAAAGAAAGCAAATGAGCCAAAATAAATATTCACTCTGCTAATTTAAACAGTACAAACTGAACTACAAAGGAATGCGTCTGTGCCACAATACAAAGCTTTCATACAAACTCTGTGACTCCATTGGTCAGTGCACCATAAAAATAGAGTTAAAGAGAACATGACAGCTGATACTTGCTGCAAAATCCATGTCCGATCCATGGGAAGCATATAGCAATCACTGGCTGCAATGGTGAATTGTGATTTACATACTTGGGCCACATTCTGACGAGACACACATGTCTAGTTGGCATATAAACACATGTATGTAAATCACATAGGTGTGGTTTTGTGACCTCCCACTCTCACCACCAGCACTAGAGAATCCTGACAGCATGCAGTGCACGCAATGTGAGACTTCAGAAGTCTGCAGTCACACAGAGTAACTACAGACTTTCATCAGAAACGGCCGTGTGTTGGCTCCCTGGCCCACTATTATGATGACTGCATGTACTGTATATTCTGTGGATTTTAAATCAATAAAGTTCTCTTTTTATTACACAACGGAAGCTGGATCTTCTCACCTTCTTCTATATTCATCCATGTCTTAAGAGCTTATGAACCATGCATGCCGTCTGCTACCACTTATGGAGCTGGATTTCCTTTTTACATGGTGTATTTTTCATCTGTACAGTCATTTACATTGTTTTAAATATTTTAACACTAAAGATATGAGACAGCATGATCTCCTCCATTTGCATTCCAACAAGAATACGGACCCAAGCACACCTCCAAGACAATCACTACCTTGCTAAATAAACTAGGGGGAAAAATGCTGACCTCGCTAAGCATGTCTCCAGACCTAAACTATACTGAGTATCTGTGGGGCTTCCTCAAATAAGAAATACAAGGTCTCTGACATCCACCAGCTCCGTGATGTGGTCATGGTGGATTGTGAAAGAATGCCAGTGGCTGCTGTGAAGGTCTAGTGAACTCCATGACCAAGAGAGCTAAGGCAGTGCTTGAAATAATGGTGGTCACACAAAGTATTGACCCTTTTGGCACAATTTGGTCACTTATGGGGTGTACTCACTTTTATTGCCAGTGGTTTAGACATTAATGGCTGTGTGTTGAGTTATTTAGTGGGCACACCAAATTTACACCAAATTTACACAAGCTGTACACTGACTGCTTCACATTGTATCAAAGTGTCATATCTTCAATGTTGCCCAATGAAAAAATATAACAAATTATTTACAAAAATGTGAAGGGTGTAGTCACTTTTTTGGTATACCATATATGTCTTTTTTAATACATCCATATGGCATCTGTTTCAAGCACCAATAATCTTAAGTTTAATGATAGTCCAATTAAAGGTTAATAATAATTCAAATAAATGCATAAAAAGTATGCCTTATGAGTGGTGTGCATTTGGCATACATTTTATTTAAGAACCCACTGAATTTAATGGGAAAGTCTCTTCCAAAAAATGCAGTTCAGACTAGTGCATATTGTGTTTATTTTACAAGTGTAAAAATGATAGAACGTGGAAATATACCTGTTATAAATGGACATAAAAAATGGAGGAAGAAATAATTTATAATTGCTTTCTTTTACTTCAGATCAAGAAATAGATGTGCATAAATAGATAGATACCGTACGTAGATAGATGGCTATATAGATATAAAATAGAAATAAAAATACATAATGTTCCACTTCTCATCTAAATATATATTTTCTTCCACAGATTCTTCGAACAGAAATATGATGCTGTATGTTACTTCTACAACAAACATAAAAACATAATTAAACATACCATCTATGGCATTTTGTTGGCAGGTAAGAATGAATAAGCGCAGTGCTAGCCATTTCTAAGAATTACAAGCCAATGTGGTCTATAGTTCGAAAGGAATGGTAGAAGGCTTGGTTCACTATGTATGCCAGATATTGACTCATTCATATAGTCCTTCTTGCCTGGCAGTCCTCACTAATTACGACTAAGAGAATTCCTTTCTCCAACCCTCTAGCCATCACAATCTGTGACTCTGTCTTCCTTTTTCTTTCTCTCTCTTTCACTCATTTTTGTTCAATATACTGTATTTACAGAATGGAACATATAATAATAGCTCACAGTATAAATCTGATTTAAAATGAAAGTTCAGAAAAATATATATTTTTAATTCAAATACATTTCATGAAAGATTTAACATTTTAGTAAAACAAAAAGAAAAACAGTACCCCGATTTTCTCTCTATGCCCACTATGGTATATCAAAAGTATAGGCAGACATTCTTTGTTACATCAATGTACAGTACAAAATCATAGCCAAAATAACACATGTTGGCACAACATAGTACATTGGCATTAACCAACACACACAAATTTGTATTAAAGGGAACCTGTCACCAGATTTGGTGACTATAAGCTGCGGTCACCACCAGTGGGCTCTTATATGCAGCATTCTAACATGCTGTATATAAGAGCCCAGGCCGCTGTGTAGAACGTAAAAAACACTTTATAATACTCACCTAGGTGCGGCGCCTCCTCTTTCGGCCATCTTTGTCCTCCTTCTTCTGAGGCTGGCATGCATGACGCGTCCTACGTCATGCACACAGGCCGCTATTGAGTTCCTGCGCAGGCGCAGTACAATACTTTGATCTGGTACAAAGATGGCCGAAAGAGGAGGCACCATACACAGAGAACAGTGCCTCCCATCTGACCAGTTTGCATCGCACCGACCCCCTAGGTGAGTATTATAAAGCGTTTTTTTTATTCTAGACAGCGGACTGAGCTCTTATATACAGAATATTAGACTGCTGTATATAAGAGCCCACTGGTGGTGGCCACAGCATATAGTCACCAAATCTGATGACAGGTTTTCTTTAATCTGACTAAAGCGGGCTTTACATGCTGCGACATCGCTAGCGATGTCGCGAGCGATAGCACCTGCCCACGTCGGTGGTGCATCACGGGGTGATCGCTGCCGTAGCAAACAATATCGCTACGGCAGCGTCACATGCAATTACCTGTTCACCGACATCGCTGTGGCCGCCGAACAATCTCTCCTTTAAGGGGGAGGTTCGTTCGGCGTCACAGCGGCGTCACTAAGCGGCCGCCCAGTAGAAGTGGAGGGGCGGAGATGAGCGGCTGGAACAGCCCGCCCACCTCCTTCATTCCTCATTGCCGGCGGTCGCAGGTATGATGTTGTTCATCGTTCCTGCGGTGTCACACATAGTGATGTGTGCTGCCGCAGGAACGACAAACAACCTGCGTTCCAAACGAGGAACGATTTTTTAAAAATGAACGACGTGTAAACGACGAACGATTTGACACCTTTTTGTGATCGTTACTGATCGCAAAAAGGCGTCACACACAACGACATTGCTAACGAGGGCGGTGTGCGTCACCAACACCGTGACCCTGACGATATCTCGTTAGCGATATCGTTGTGTGTAAATGGGCCTTTACTGTACATCAAAGTAGTCACAGCATTCAAAACTATGGAGAAAGCAAAGAATATAAATGTTTGTCCACTAAAGAATCTCAATTACTCCCATCTGATCATAGTTAGGCGGGCTTTGCACGCTGCGACATCGGAAACAATGTGTTACCGACGCTGCAGCGATAGGCCCCGCCCCCGTCACAGGTACGATATCTTGTGATAGCTGCCGTAGCGAACATTATCGCTACGGCAGCTTCATACGCACTTACCTGCCCTGCGACGTTGCTCTAGCCGGCGACCCGCCTCCTTATTAAGGGGGCGGGTCGTGCGGCGTCATAGCGACGTCACACGGCATGCGGCCAATAGAAGCGGAGGGGCGGAGATGAGCGGGATGTAAACATCCCGCCCACCTCCTTCCTTCCGCAGAGCCGGCGTGAGACGCAGTGACGCAGGTAGGAGATGATCCTCGCTCCTGCGTCTTCTCACACAGCGATGTGTGCTACCGCAGGAACGAGGAACAACATCGTACCTGTCGCTGCTGCCAAATAATGGAAATGTCGAACCCTACACCGATGATACGATAACGATGCTTTTGCGCTCGTTAATCGTATAAAAAAGGATTTATTACTACGATATCGACTGCGACGCCGGACTGCGATATCGTAGTGTGCAAAGCCCGCCTTACTTAGGGCTTTCCATTTTTAGTGTCCTAGTCATATAACAGTATTCATTCTATCGACATTCTCTCTTACCAGGAATACCGCTGATGGGAAGCAAATACAGTGCCTACAAGTAGTATTCAACCCCATGCAGATTTAGCAGGTTTGATAAGATGCAAATAAGTTAGAGCCTGCAAACTTCAAACAAGAGCAGGATTTATTAACAGATGCATAAATCTTACAAACCAACAAGTTATGTTGCTCAGTTAAATTTTAAAAAATGTTCATCATAAAAGTGTGGGTCAATTATTATTCAACCCCTAGGTTTAATATTTTGTGGAATAACCCTTGTTTTCAATTACAACTAATAATCGTCTTTTATAAGACCTGATCAGGCCGGCACAGGTCTCTGGAGTTATCTTGGCCCACTCCTACATGCAGATCTTCTCCAAGTTATCTAGGTTCTTTGGGTGTCTCATGTGGACTTTAATCTTGAGCTCCTTCCACAAGTTTTCATTTGGGTTAAGGTCAGGAGACTGACTAGGCCACTGCAACACCTTGATTTTTTCCCTCTTGAACCAGGCCTTGGTTTTCTTGGCTGTGTGCTTTGGGTCGTTGTCTTGTTGGAAGATGAAATGACGACCCATCTTAAGATCCTTGATGGAGGAGCGGAGGTTCTTGGCTAAAATCTCCAGGTAGGCCGTGCTATCCATCTTCCCATGGATGCGGACCAGATGGCCAGGCCCCTTGGCTGAGAAACAGCCCCACAGCATGATGCTGCCACCACCATGCTTGACTGTAGGGATGGTATTCTTGGGGTCGTATGCAGTGCCATCCAGTCTCCAAACGTCACGTGTGTGGTTGGCACCAAAGATCTCGATCTTGGTCTCATCAGACCAGAGAACCTTGAACCAGTCTGTCTCAGAGTCCTCCAAGTGATCATGAGCAAACTGTAGACGAGCCTTGACATGACGCTTTGAAAGTAAAAGGTACCTTACGGGCTCGTCTGGAACGGAGACCATTGCGGTGGAGTACGTTACTTATGGTATTGACTGAAACCAATGTCCCCACTGCCATGAGATCTTCCCGGAGCTCCTTCCTTGTTGTCCTTGGGTTAGCCTTGACTCTTCGGACAAGCCTGGCCTCGGCACAGGTGGAAACTTTCAAAGGCTGTCCAGGCCGTGGAAGGCTAACAGTAGTTCCATAAGCCTTCCACTTCCGGATGATGCTCCCAACAGTGGAGACAGGTAGGCTGAACTCCTTGTAAAGGGTTTTGTACCCCTTGCCAGCCTTGTGACCCTCCACGATCTTGTCTCTGATGGCCTTGGAATGCTCCTTTGTCTTTCCCATGTTGACCAAGTATGAGTGCTGTTCACAAGTTTGGGGAGGGTCTTAATGAGTCAAAAAAGGCTGGAAAAAGAGATAATTAATCCAAACATGTGAAGCTCATTGTTCTTTGTGCCTGAAATACTTCTTAATACTTTAGGGGAACTAAACAGAATTCTTGTGGTTTGAGGGGTTGAATAATAAATGACCCTCTGAATAAACTTTTCACAATTTAAAAAAAAAATAAAAAAAGAAATAACATTCTTTTTTGCTGCAGTGCATTTCACACTTCCAGGCTGATCTACAGTCCAAATGTCACAATGCCAAGTTAATTCCAAATGTGTAAACCTGCTAAATCTGCAGGGGGTTGAATACTACTTGTAGGCACTGTAGGTTTAATAATCTGATCTGGAGCAATTCTTTTTCATTCCTTCCCTGTCATATCATCCACAAAGCCTAAAGTGGGCTTTACATTCAACGACATCGCTAATGAGATGTCGTTGGGGTCACGGAATTCGTGACGCACATCCGGCCTCATTAGCAACATTGTTGCGTGTGAAACACAGAAACGACCGTTAACGATCAAAATTACTTACCAAATTGTTGATCGTTGACCAGTCGTTCCTATCCCGATTATCGTTGCAGGTTGATCGTCGTTCCTGCGGCAGCACACATCGCTATGTGTGACACCGCAGGAACGAGGAACAACACCGTACATGCGGCCGCCCGCAATGAGGAAGGAAGGAGGTGGGCGGGATGTTCTGCCCACTCATCTCCGCCCCTCCGCTTCTATTGGGCGGCCGCTTAGTGATGCCGCTGTGACGCCGAACGAACCGCCCCCTTAGAAAGGAGGCGGTTCGCCAGCCACAATGACGTCGCTAAGCAGGTAAGTATGTGTGATGGGTGTAAGAGATGTTGTGCGCCACAGGCAGTGATTTGCCCGTGACGCACAACTGATGGGGGCAAGTGCTTTCACCAGCGACATTGCTAGTGATGTCGCTGTGTGTAAAGCCCGCATAAGACATAAGTCAGTGGTTTCAGTGGAATTTCTTATCCAAAACATTTTCCAAATGCACAGAAATGGCCAAGACGGACACATTTCCAGATCATGTGAAGGCTGTGAGCAGGTGTGAACCCACTTCTGGCACAGTTTGTAATAGGGCAGGCATCAATCCTGTGGATAAACTGGGGGATTTGATGCACTTCGTATATTTGAGTGTATGTGCTTGACTGGTATACAATTGTCCTATACATAATATTGACTGCCATTGCTAAGCACCAATTTCCCCAATATATGCCTTCCCTGTTTAATCTATCGAAGTAGATGTTCTCTAAGCCTATGCAACATGGAGATGGCTCCTGGGGTGCCCTCCCTCCCACCAGTCCTAGTGAACACATTATTTTGGATTTTTATTTTGGTTACATTGTTTCTCTAGCTCCAAGCATATCTCAATTGAAGGTGTTAGGGATCGATCACATCTGCATTTTAATACGACGAGTGCAGTACGATAAGAAATCGCATTACACTCGCAACAATGTAATTCAATGAGACAGTGCTGATCTGCGATTTCTTTCCTCAGCTGTAATTGACCTGAGGAAAAAAATCACAGCATGCTGCATATGGTCAAGTAAAATGGCCGAGACTCGCCAATGTAAGTCAACGGGTGCAGAAAATAAATGGACGTCACACGGACCATCCTACTAGCGTCTGATTTTTTGGGATAAATTACTATTCTGTAGCATACAACACTGTACATGGTCCTGTAAATGATTGTTGATTAATAGCTGCTGAAAAAAAAAATGCATGTCATACAGACGCTTGGTGAGAAAACACTCGCATAGCACTCACATGACATACGGTATACAAAATGGATTTCACTCATCCAACATTTCTGGGTGAAAATTGGTCCATGATTTATACACAGATGTGAGCGAACCCTCAGTAAAAACACTGTGTTAGGCCTCGTGTGCACGTACCTGCTGAATATTCTGCAGCGATTTGACAGCACATGTGCGCTTGAAATTGCTGCAGAAACACTGCGTAATGCATGCAGTTTTTAGTAGAAAAAAAGCCGATTTCATGCGCTCTGGCTGCTGCCCCCACCACCCACCATAGACAGAGTGGGAGCTGCATCCATAGCGCACGGAATAATTGACATGCTCATTTTATGAACGCACGGATTTGGGTCAAAATTTTAACACCCAAATCGCTGCATTCGAAAAAGCATCGTGCACACGTCTCATGCACAATCTACATAAATTGTGCAGGGGGCGCAAGACGCATGCATTTACACTGCAGTGCAATACGCAGCGTAAATGCATGGGAGTACGCAACGTGTGCATGAGGCCTCATAGTCTATACCCTTCTTGCAATTCCTGAAAATGTTTCAACCGAATACGACACCAGGTTTTTGCCACCTAATCTGAGTGAAGCATAATGTAGAGACAGAGGCCCTGATTCCAGTAATGTATCACTTATTGGGCTGTGAAATGTAATTTTAATAAAATCACAGTTTTATCAGCAGAAACTTAGCACTAGAGGACTAGTAAACCGGCTGCCATATAGTCCTACATATTCATATGCTCTTTATAAACCTACCCCAACCACTCATTAACAGCTTTCTGCCAATGCACAGTTTAAATATAAAACTGCCAATCAGTGGTGGGGGCAGGGTTATACAGAGTTCAGCATTCAGAGAACTGGTAGATATGCAGCAGAGAAAACGGGAATTTTATCAAAACTGCAACAAGCAGCCAAGTAAGTGACACATCACTGGAATCAGGGGCTCCGTCTCTACATTATGCTGTTCTCAAAATAGGTGGCAAAAACATGATAACATATTCCCTTTAAATGTATTGCCAGTCTGTACCTATGTCAATAGGATCATCCTTAAACCCTACCATGTGGAGATTTTTGATTAGTAAAATAAGGTAATAAAGTAAATTTACATATCAATAATCATTAATATGCCATTCCTTTTAAATTCATTTTTTAAGGTGTTCTGTACTCAGCAATAATATGGCTGCCAATTACAGGACTATACAGGAAGTGACCAAAATTATGTGACATCATTTCCTGTGCTGCCGCTATTGGCTAAAGTTTCACGTTATCAACTTCTTGCTCGTTTTGCAACATACAAAAATAAATTAGTCACAGTTTATTCACATAATGAGGTGAAGTGAAATATTCTTCACATTATAAATGTCAAACTATTGTCTTTAAGGCTTCTTGGCGATGGTGATCGCGGCCTGTGCTTTGAACTTCAAAAGGGCGCTGGCTCTCTTTGTTCTAACTCTACTAGTCATCTTTTTTGTCTGCTGGGATTTATTTATGGACAAATATGAAGGCAAAATTGTCAAATTCTTCACCCCTGTCAATTCATTCATCAAAAAGCAATGGTTTTGGATGAAATGGTGAGTGTTATACAATATATCAATGAGTTCCTCAGTTTCCAAGATCTCTATTGGCCATTGGCCTGTTTTCACTTTTGTCTTTCACATATTGATAATATTATTGTGTTAAAGTCTGCTTACAATGAAAAGCTGTCTGTGATTTTGATTTGTATTTAATAAATGTATATTATAGAATTTCACCTTTGAAATGCTTTTTTACATATTTAAGTTTTATTGATTGCGAAGGCTGTCAGTGTAATGAAAGCAAAATGAGCCTTACTTACTTAGTTACTCTAGTGCTGGGTCTCCTCTGCTTCCCTTTGACCCTGTTCACACAGCTGCAATGATGATGTCACAACTACAGCATGTGACCAGTGCAGCCAGTCACTGTGTTCAGCGGTCAGGCTGATGTAGATGATGAAAGGCCACTAAAGGGTGCTATACACGTTGCGACATCGCTAGCGATTGCTAGCGATGTCGAGCGCGATAGCACCCACCCCCGTCGTTGTAACGATATGTGGTGATCGCTGCCGTAACGAACATTATCGCTAAGGCAGCATCACAAGCACATACCTGCTCTGCGACGTCGCTCTGACTGCCGAACAATCCCTCCCTCAAGGGGGAGGTGCGTTCGGCGTCACAGCGACGTCACTAAGTGGCCACCCAATCAAAGCGGAGGGGTGGAGATGAGCGGGACAAACATCCCGCCCACCTCCTTCCTTCCTCATTGCTGGCAGGACGCAGGTAAGGTGAAGTTCCTCGTTCCTGCGGTGTCACACGGAGCGATGTGTGCTGCCGCAGGAACGAGGAACAACATCGTTATTGCAGCAGCAACAATGATTGAGATTAGGGGGGGGATGTCACCGATTAGCGATTTTGAATGTTTTTGCAACGATTCAAAATCGCTAATAGGTGTCACACGCAACGACATCGCTAACGCGGCCGGATGTTCATCACAAAATTTGTGACCCCCAACGACATATCTTTAGCAATGTCATAGCGTGTAAAGCCACCTCAAGTCCAGTGATTGGAAGAAGTGGTCATGTGCGACTATAAGCAAATATGTACGTGCTGAAGCCTCATCAACAAAAACAGGCGTAGCGTCAGAGTGGCAGCACTGGAGCAGCATTGACTTTAGGTATAACAATGTGCTGCAAATTAGCACCAAAATTTTGGCTCATATTTTTGAAAACCATCCAATTAATTGTATAAAGAAAGATGAAAGTGCAAGATGCACCAAGCATATCACACATGAGCCACTCTGAAATCTGGTGTCACGCTGTACAAAGGACTAGAAAGATGTAGTATAGCATATTCCCCACTAGGTGGCAGCAGAGTAGTGAAGGAGAGACAAAGTAACACAGTAACAGAAAGGCAGCTGAACTACAGCAGAGTAACTTCAGCAAGCAGTTAACAGGCAAACCACCAGGGGGCAATAGAGTAGTCAAACAGTCAGGGTCTAGCCAGGAAAGTTGAGTCACTGCAAAGGGAGGATCAAAATCAAGTCAGAAAACAGAACCGAGTCGGAAGCCGGGAGATCAGGTATGCAGAGGGAAACACAAACCACAGACAGGAGCGGGAAGTCAGGGACTGGGACAGGCAGACGAACGGGAGAGGGTACAAGTCAGGATGCAGTAGCAGATCAGGAACACTCACCAGAGCCAATATACAAGCTGCAAGGCATAAATATCACTGGCACTAAGCCATAGGTGGAGAAGCAATATATAGCATCCTGGGATCCGGAACGAGGCAAGGGAATTAACCCCTGACATGACCAGGCCAGAGCCTGGTGTAACCAGCAGCAGGGATTAGCTGGTCTGGATCATGACATCTGGCACATCTTTCGACTATTCTGATTTTAGCATTTAGCATGGTAAAATATTACGTGTTAGTAAATCTGCCTTAGCGTTTGTTTGTTGTTGTTTTTTTCCTATTTTTATTTGCATTTTCTTTTTTGTGATCTAAAAAAATACTCTAATGTCATACAATTCTTAGAAGCTATTTTGTTGTGGTTTTTTTAATCATGTATTTTGTCCTATTTTTTTTCAGTCATTTACCAAATGTTATAGAAAAGCCTATAGAAAAACTATTTTTTTCCTTTTCAGCTGGCCATAATATATATTTTTTCTAAACCAATAAGATGCCAGAAAAAGGTGAAAGTTTTCTTAAAATGCAACAAGTAAAATTCATATACAATGTTTTGATTTTTTTTTTTCTACTATTTTGCTATTAGACGTAAATATAATCTGCTTTCCCTATAGGGTCGTTTGGATAAGTCTTATTGCCGGAGTGATATTATGGCTTATTTTTGACACAGCAAAAATGGGAGCCAATCAGTTGATTTCATTTGGTGGCCTTGTAATGTATATCCTACTGATGTTCATCTTCTCTAAGCATCCAACTAAGGTATAAAGATTACATGTGAAGTTATTGATTCTTTTTTGTAATTTCATATTCTATCATGGCTAATTTGTAATAACTGATCTGGGAGTAAGTCTACAAGTTAGCACATCCCTTCAGCAACAAGATAGTACCGAATGGTAAGTTAAAATAGGGGCATATATCTATTGTGAGATGAATGGTGGATAGATGGATAGATAGCTGGATGGATAGAAGATGGATGGCTGGATGGATAGATTGATGATAGATGGATAAATAGATGGATAGATTGATGATGGATGGCTAGTTAAATAGATGGATGGATGGATGGATGGATAGAATGATGATAGATGGATAAATAGATGGATAGATTGATGATGGATGGCTAGGTAAATAGATGGATGGATGGATGGATGGATAGAATAATGATAGATGGATAAATAGATGGATAGATTGATGATGGATGGCTAGTTAAATAGATGGATGGATGGATGGATAGAATGATGATGGATGGATACATAGTGATGATGGATTGATGGATGAATAGAAAGGTTGATGATGGATGAATAGATAAATAGATGGATGGATGGATTGATGGATGGATAGATTGATGATGGATGGATAGATGAATAGATAGCTGGATAGATTGATAAATAGATGGACGGATTGATAAATAGATACATAGATTAAGGATGGATGGATAGTTTGATGATAGCTTGATGGATTGATAGATAGACAGAGAGAGATAGATAGATAGATAGATAGATAGATAGACTGGGAGATTTTGATATTTTAAATAAAATCTGTAGGTAACACATGAAGAATAAGTGCAGATGAAAAGTGATGTATGTCTGTCATATGCTGTCATATGATGAATTCATGCCAAATAGCTTTCTTCCAGAAGACAGAAAATAGAATACTGTCTTTCTAGAGCCACCTATTGAAGATAGTCAATGTCTGATCCTTTAACGAGCCTTGCATCATGATTAAGAAAATATGCCAACCCATATTCATCTAAAAGAAAAAGACATCCATCTGCAGACAGCTATATCTGGTTCTTGTCCCCATCAGTGCATAGTAGAATACTAGTTAATTAGATAGGGGTCTGTGACAAGGATATAGGGAGGTATTGGAATATATTTGTAGTAAAGTGTTAAAAAGCTTAGAATTAATTACATTGAATCAAATTAAGATGGAGAAGTAATGTTCTGTCCATATCTTTGGTAGGTTCACTGGCGACAAGTGTTCTGGGGTATTGGTCTACAGTTTCTTCTAGGACTACTTATCCTAAGAACAAAGCCAGGATTTGATGCCTTTGACTGGCTTGGCATACAAGTACAGGTAATATTTTTTGTGATTGTACATTTATACAGTAATTCAAAATACCCAGTTCATATGAGATGATAAAAACTGTTATAACACTTTACTTATCCACACGTTTTCATCTAATGTACCTGAACTGCACCATATCTGAAATTCGTTGAACCATATGCTAGTCAAGAAACAGAAAGTTTTGCAACACTGTCGTAACTCTTCCAAAAAGTTTATTTAGGAAATACAGCAAATGCTGTTCTTGGTGATGATGTGGTAACCAATACAGGAAACTGCTGGCAGCATGGTAGGGGCTGTCAGAATATGAGAAGTGCGGCATAGATAGATCCCAGATGCCTTTACAAGGACTGATCTCCCCTATCTGGAGTTTGTAAGACATCGAGACAAATAACATTCAGTACCAGGCATTACATGTTAGTCAGGCTTTATCTGCTCATTTTTCTATTAAACTGCAAGGTTATTTAGGTTCAAAGATCATATTTAGATAAAAACAAATCAGTAAATAGGTTTACGAATTGCAACATACTCTGCTTGATGGGGGTTTCCTGGAAGAAATCGCTAATGGAGGACAACTAAAACAGCCAAACACTATCAAATATATTAAATTATTATGAATTCAAATTGCCAATAGTAAAGGTGGATCTTCACTGTTAATCGCTGTTACAATGTTCACATATTTTTCACCCCTTTAGTTTACCAGTATCAAAAACTAACTATTTTCTATTGGCCTCCATACACACTGTAACACAGCAGGGGAACTCCTGCCCATATTAACTGAAAGCCTCATTGGTGTCCTATTTATACGTTAAAAGAGTTGGCCAAATATTCCATTTCTTATCCACTGTATAGATCATAAATCACAAAGAATATTTGCAATTTACATGGAATAAAAAATACAATCCATTGAATACTTGTACGGTGAATAGCGACCTCTCCTACAATGTGGTGTAAATATGTATTACAAGTGAACAGATAAGGATAAGATATATTGTGCATAACATGTACAGGTCCCCCACTTATGCTGTGTTTGGGAAAGGATATAGTGTGCCTCCCCGTGCCAGCAGCCATCGCTACTGGGATCCGGACCTCCTAATGGGGGTGACTCGAGGGTCTCCGGACCCGGGGGGGTCTCGCGGGCACGCCGAATAAAAAGGGGGACGTAGATGTACGGGCTAGGCCGTATTAAGTTCGTAACACCACCCACGGTGTGTGGTGAGGTGGGACACCACCGCTGCTGTTATAGGGCACCCGGGGAAGGTGTAGTGGCAGCTGGATGTTAACCCCTCCGTGGGTAGGGATGGTTACCCCGGGGCCCAGTGTCCTTGTGCAGGGTATAGCAACAATAGGGGAACGTTTTGGTTACTCACAGTAAAAGAACCACACGAGTCGAGTACCCCCTTTTGTGCTCCGGTTTCTGGGTCGGTTCCCCGTGTCGGTACCGGCGGGCTACAACCCTGTCCCGGTCCACCTCGGTTCTGCTGAGCCGTCTTCCCGTCTCTTGCTGATGGAGACCACCGTCTGCCACCTAGCCAGAGGCACCAGGGCTCCTACCCTGGCACCGTTCAACTTGAACTTCCTCTGCTGGAGCTACACTTAGCTCCAGCCCATACGCCTCTCAACTTGAACTACAAACTTAATCTGAATAGAACTGCTTGTTTTTCCGCCCCGGGCTGTCTAGACCCCTGGGTGGGCGTGTTCAACCGCCTGGTCCCACCCACTGGTGTGTCTATCTTTCCCTAAGGGGGGTGACTAGGGTTTCAGGTCGGCTGTGTGTTTCCTAAGTGAGGGAAGGGTGTTGTGTAGGGGCCTATCTGTGACTACCTGGTTTTGCCAGGGCGTCACAATAGCATAGGGCCAGATATAGGTGTAAGATTAGGTATAGTATTAAGGTCCAGTCACACTAAGCAACTTACCAGTGATCCCAACAACGATAGGGATCGCTGGTAAGTTGCTAGGAGATTGTTGGTGAGATGTCACACTGCGACGCTCCAGCAATCCCACCAGCAACCTGACCTGGCAGGGATCGCTGGAGCGTCGCTACACGAGTTGCTGGTGAGCTCACCAGCAACCAGTGACAAGCCCCCAGCGCCACGTGGAAGATGCTGCGCTTGGTAACTAAGGTAAATATCGGGTAACCAACCCGATATTTACCTTGGTTACCAGCGCACGGAGCTACACGTGCAGAGAGCAGGGAGCAGCGCACACTGAGCGCTGGCTCCCTGCTCTCCTAGTTGCAGTACACATCGGGTTAATTACCCGATGTGTGCTGCAGCTACATGTGCACAGAGCAGGGAGCAGCGCACACCGCTTAGCGCTGGCTCCTTGCTCTCCTAGTTACAGCACACATCGGGTTAATTACCCGATGTGTACTGCAGCTAAATGTGCACAGAGCAGGGAGCAGCGCACAATGCTTAGCGCTGGCTCCCTGCTCTCCTAGCTACAGCACACATCGGGTTAATTAACCCGATGTGTCCTGCAGCTACATGTGCACAGAGCAGGAGCCAGCACTGACAGCTGAGAGCGGCAGAGGCTGGTAACGAAGGTAAATATCGGGTAACCAAGGTAAGGGCTTCTTGGTTACCCGATGTTTACTGTGGTTACCAGCCTCCGCAGAAGCCGGCTCCTGCTGCCTGCACATTTAGTTGTTGCTGTCTCGCTGTCACACACAGCGATCTGTGCTTCACAGCGGGGGAGCAACAACTAAAAAATGGCCCAGGACATTCAGCAACAACCAACGACCTCACAGCAGGGGCCAGGTTGTTGCTGGATGTCACACACAGCAACATCGCTAGCAACGTCACAAAAGTTGTTCGTTAGCAGCGATGTTGCTAGCGATGTTGCTTAGTGTGACGGGGCCTTTAGTAACAGATAGATTAGTGGGAACTAAGGAACAAGCAGCAGGTGGTAGAGGATGGAGTAGATTTGGCAGCTAAAAAGATTTAGTAGGAACACAGAGGGAGTACAGTGGAGGGTTGTCATAGAAATGGAGCTAAGGTGGGAGGAGTGAACAGAGGGTTACAGTATGTGTGAGGAAAGTATAGAGTCAGTCAGTGAGCAGCAAGAAAGGTGCTAGGCAAGACTCATGCTGGACTTTGCCTGAGCAAGGAGAGAATCTCTCCACAAATTGTCAAGATGTCACCCATCTGACCGGCGGCAGATTGACTTCGGACCGCTGGGGCACTGTAGCTAGCCAACTTCAGGGAGACCTCATACTGGTGCCAGGAGAAGTTGCGCATCCTGGGCGCGGGCACGAGTGACGCATGGCAGCCGCATAAGGAATTGATACCAGGGAAAATAAAGCTATAGGACTTTGATGCTAGAGGAATATTCCTAGGGCAAGTCAGCAGAGATTTCCACTGAGGACAGAAGGACAGAGCACGGGGGTCCTATGGACCAGAAGAGCGGATGCTAAACGTGCAAGAATAAAGAAGTTCCAGTTATTTTTATTAAGACTGTCGTGTGGTTATTGCCATCTTATCCCCGTCTACGACGAGGAGTCCTGCAAGTGTAGTGGCCCGGTCCAGATTGTGTCTGTTTCTTTAAGTACATTCACTTATATGTAATATTATGCTATATGTTATAAGTAAAGCATTTTTCATTTGTTGTGTTCTAGCACCATCTACTGGTGAAAACTGTAAGAATCTGAAGTGTTCATTGGGTGTTTTCCTATTGGCTAGTTCTTGGTCACATGGCTCAATAGGTGGGGCAATTCTCCAGCCTCTGTCTGGAAAGAACTGGAATGAGCTGGTTCTGGCTGAGTCTCCTCTGAGGGAAGACATTATGTGGAGTTTCTCTTTACCACAAGACTCCTACTAGGCCTGAGGCCTAGAATTTCATCATTTCCTGATTTTTACAGCCAATATGCTGAAGGCTTCTTATCCTGAATCCTCACTGGCCAGATATACATCTCTTCAGACAGTAGGGCATACTGAGTATATACCAGACCCTACTGCATGTAGATTGGGGAAGTTTGAGGGTCTCCCGCCCCACTGCAATATTAGTGGCTTGGATGCCATTGTCCACGCACCAGCCGTACGGTCCCCGTAGCGCGCTGGGCAACTGTCTTCATTTGCTTACATGTACTGCACGTGTCTGAACTAGCAGTGAAATTAACCCCAGGACTCCAGGTCTGTACAATCTTATCATATCTACCCTCTAAACTCAAGAGACTCTGAACCTAAAGCATACCAGTATTAATTCTGAAACAAATTGTGTTCTTGAAGCTCCAGAACCCTAATTGCACTTCAGCATTCAACTCCAAGCTGTATTTGCCATGGCCTACCCACGAGAGACTGTGAAACATATATTCCGTATTGATTTGCTTTGTTCCTGCTATATTAAAGCAACTGTTATCCCCAAGACCATGTCTGTGGACTGTCCATCAGCTGTGGATACTGTGTGGGGGTGGATAGCAGGGAACATCTGGGCCCTTATACAAGGACACATGGGGACTTTGTCAAAGGTAAAGACACAGCAACATCTGCACCCACTCATATATACAGAAGCCAGGGGAAGCAAGCCTGGCCATCACATGGCTCCCCTCTTCATACTCATGACAGTTACTGAGCAATAGATGTGAAGGTTTGAGCTAAATTCTATTGGCTTTCAAACTCAGTCACTCTCCCCACAGTCTATTCTCTGCCTAGTGATCCTCTAGGCCAGGGGTGGGGGAACCTCTTTTTCTCTGGCTCCTGAGCAGATTTCCTGGAAACGCAGTGCTACGGCCAGTGGCACGTAAAACATTAATTGCGCCTCACACTGCAAGCATGGACACGCACTGATCACTACTGAACACTGCATCAGGATGCACTGTGTGGGCAGAATTAGCTCGCTCTGCGGTCCACCATTGAAGACCTCAGTGGAAGATCCCATTTCATCTGTGATGTACATGCCTCAGCTCCATTGTCTCCTGTGATTTATATGCTGCAGTATCCCCTGTGATATATATGCTGCAGCGCCAGTGCTACTGTGATGTAATTGCTACAGCCCCAGTGTTGCTTGTGATGCATATGCTCTAGTCCCAGCATCTCCTGTGTGATTTTTATGCTACAGCCCCAGTGTATCCTATGTGATGTATATGTTCTAGTCCCAATGTCTCCTGTGTAATGTATATACTGCCACCCCAGTGTCTTTTCTGTCATGTATATGTTTCAGCCCCAGCACCTCCTATGTGATGGAAACACACCAGTCCCAGTATTGCCTATATGATGTATATGCAGCACTCCTAGAGTCTCCTTTACTGCCACGCCAGTGTATCCTATTGGATGTATATGCTCCAACCCCAGCATGTCCTGTATGATGTATATGCTTTAGACCCAGTGTCTCCTATGTGATGTATACTGCAATTTCAGTGTCTCCTATATGATGTATATACAGCAGTCTCACTGTCTCCTATGTGATCAGACCTCCACAGCTTCAGTTCTGTAAATGTTACAAGAGCAGTCATGAATTTCCCACTATGAGGAAACCTGTAATGTATTATACATTTGTGGTCAGAACTTATTGCAGTAAGTGTTTTTCAAAATGAATGGCAAACAGATGAAAGCGCTCCAGACCAACAAAAATCTGGAAAAGCAGATGCGCGTAGTATCATCAACATCACTTGACATGACACATCGCACTTAAGAGAAGCAGCTCGAGCCATCACAATAGGGGTAGTTAATTACCGTAACTGTTTGATCAAATATAGAAGAATACATTTCAAGTTGATAATTTTGTATGGCCTCGGAATGAGGTTATGAATTTTAAAATGGCTCCAGGCAGACTAAAAGTTCCCCACCCATACAGTCATATGAAAAAGTTTGGGCACCCCTATTAATGTTAACCTTTTTTCTTTATAACAATTTGTTTTTTTGCAACAGCTATTTCAGTTTCATATATCTAATAACTGATGGACTGAGTAATATTTCTGGATTGAAATGAGGTTTATTGTACTAACAGAAAATGTGCAATCCGCATTTAAACAAAATGACCGGTGCAAAAGTATGGGCACCCTTATCAATTTCTTGATTTGATAACTCCTAACTACTTTTTACTTACTTACTAAAGCACTAAATTGGTTTTGTAACCTCATTGAGCTTTGAACTTCATAGGCAGGTGTATCCAATCATGAGAAAAGGTTTTTAAGGTGGCCACTTGCAAGTTGTTCTCCTATTTAAATCTCCTATGAAGAGTGGCATCATGGGCTCCTCAAAACAGCTCTCAAATGATCTGAAAACAAAGATTATTCAACATAATTGTTGAGGGGAAGGATACAAAAAGTTGTCTCAGAGATTTAAACTGTCAGTTCCCACTGTGAGGAACATAGTAAGGAAATGGAACAACACAGGTACAGTTCTTGTTAAGCCCAGAAGTGTCAGGCCAAGAAAAATATCAGAAAGGCAGAGAAGAAGAATGGTGAGAACAGTCAAGGACAATCCACAGACCACCTCCAAAGACCTGCAGCTTCATCTTGCTGCAGATGGTGTCAATGTGCATCGGTCAACAATACAGCGCATGTTGCACAAGGAGAAGCTGTATGGGAGAGTGATGCGAAAGAAGCAGTTTCTGCAAGCACACCACAAACAGAGTCGCCTGAGGTATGCAAAAGCACATTTGGACAAGCTAGTTACATTTTGGAAGAAGGTCCTGTGGACTGATGAAACAAAGATTGAGTTGTTTGGTCATACAAAAAGGCGTTATGCATGGAGGCAAAATAACACGGCATTCCAAGAAAAGCACTTGCTACCCACAGTAAAATTTGGTGGAGGTTCCATCATGCATTGGGGCTGTGTGGCCAATGCCGGCACTGGGAATCTTGTTAAAGTTGAGGGTCACATGGATTCAACTCAGTATCAGCAGATTCTTGACAATAATGTGCAAGAATCAGTGACGAAGTTGAAGTTACGCAGGGGATGGATATTTCAGCAAGACAATGATCCAAAACACCGCTCCAAATCTACTCAGGCATTCATGCAGAGGAACAATTACAGTGTTCTGGAAAGGCCATCCTAGTCCCCAGAGCTGAATATCATTGAAAATCTGTGGGATGATTTGAAGTGGGCTGTCCATGCTCGGCAACCATCAAACTTAACTGTACTGGAATTGTTTTGTAAACAGGAATGGTCAAATATACCTTCATCCAGGATCCAGGAACTCATTAAAAGCTACAGGAAGCGACTAGAGGCTGTGATTTTTGCAAAAGGAGGATCTACAAAATATTAATGTCACTTTTATGTTGAGGTTCCCATACTTATGCACCTGTCAAATTTTGTTTAAATGCAGATTGCACATTTTCTGTTAGTACAATAAATCTCATTTCAATCCAGAAAAATTACTGAGTCCATCAGTTATTAGATATATGAAACTGAAATAGCTGCTGCACAAACCCAAATTGTTATAAAGAAAAAAGGTTAACATTAATAGGGGTGCCCAAACTTTTTCATATGACTGTAGTGTAGGCAAATGCAGAGTAGCCAATATTAATATCTTTCTGTCCACGAGCTAACTCTATTGGCTGCTTTGTAGTGAGCAGTGATTGAGAACTAGCTGGCCAGGACAGTAACTGATTATTCTTTACCATACTATGTAAAAGGATGTGATAACTCTGCACTATATTGTTATTAACTTAATTTAAATTACAAATATTATACGTTTTTATGATCTATACATTGGATCTGATACGTAATGATGGGACAACCCCTTTAAGGATATTATTTGTCCGAACCCATTTGCTACTAGTTCATTTTTAGCCCTCATCGATGATTCTGCTTGAATTAATTCTACCATATGATTCATTACAAAATCATAGGAAATATTGCAGACAAATCCTAATGCTTCAGAAACACCAGTTGCATTTCTGAGAAAATAATCATTCTAAGTCTATTCCAGTAACTAGAACAGCTGATTTATTGTTTCAGCCTCCCTTATATTCCTGGCAGGCAAAATATTGTATTCAATCATAAGAAACACATTCAAACAAGACTTTCAGGTTATGCTTGTTTCTTATTGACTTACTTTAATTAAAGTAATAGGTAGGTATGACTAAGGTATTACTGAGTAGGTGTTACTAATTACAATGTGTTTTCAGACTTTATCTAAACATTTTTTAATTTCCTCTTTCAGTTGTGGAATTTTAATATTTTTACCATTTACTATACATATTGTAATAATTTGTGAAACACATGTCAGGTATGTTTGGTGGATGAGCCCCTGTATTTGGCTGCCAGGATGCATATTATTAAATTATATTATTGATTTTGATTTTGATTGTTTTACATTCCTTTTTTGGCATGCCATTCTTGCTTCTATTATATATACTTCATTATGAATTGACTATGCTTCATATTTTCTATTTGGACAATATTTTACTACTTTCAGGGGTCTTTCTCCCTTTGGATCACTCATTAACACATGACAATTGTGTTCTTTTTCTTCGAACAATTACTATTTTTTTGTTGTCGTTTAATTGAATTTTACAATAAAAGTTATTTATTATTGTTTATTTTTCCTTCCTGCACTTTAAAATACAGTGCCAGACATATCATTGGTGCAGCCAATGCAGCCGCACAAGGGCCCAAGGGGTTGGCGGGCCCATTTCTACCTCCAAAGCAGGTGGAATTGTGCATTTTGATGAGCTCTTGGCTGCAAAGGGCCCATATATTGTTCTTGCACATGGGCCCTTTTCTGTCTATAACCACGAGTGTTGAAATATATGGGAGAGAACAATAATATCAGTATAATTCTGTCAAACAGACAAAGCAGGGAAAATACTACAGGGAGTGTAAAAATTGGACCTATGCCATGGAGCCTGGCATGGGCTGGTTAGCAAATTTTAGCCTGTAGAGCAAGCACAATGCAATGGCCCATGAGTGGTTGTCATGTCCCCATCGGAGTCCGCTCCTGCGACTTCTGCTCCGATCGCCAGACGACGCCATGTTCCCACCATGGATAGTGCTGGTGATGGGAGAGGAGTCGGTGCCCGTGGTTCTGCGGAGCACAGTGTCACGTCCCCACCGGAGTCCGCTCCTGCGACTTCTGCTCCGATCGCCAGATGACGCCATGTTCCCACCATGGATAGTGGTGGTGATGGGAGAGGAGTCGGTGCCCGTGGCTCTGTGGAGCACAGGCTCCGCTCATCCACTAGGCTGGGTTTCCCTGGAACCTGCAGTACCACTGGCTGACTGTAGGTGGCGTGTGTCTCACGGCTGAAGTGGCCAACATTCACCTGCAGCCTATGGGAAGACACCACACCCTTCTTATTCCCTCTCCTGTCACATGATCACTGCCAGTGATAGTTCTGTTCTCCTGGCTCATGTGCTGTTTGTATTGTGATTCCTGTGCGCTGACCTTGCTTGTGTTAGACTACCCTCCTGCCTGTCGTTTTTGTACCTTGCTGCCAGTTCCGGATTTGACCCCTGCTTTGTCTCCTTACTACGCCCTTGCCTGCCGATTCTGTTCCTGTTTTGCATCTCCTGGATTTTGACCCTGCCGGACGACCACGGACTACAGTCTACCACAGGTAGTGATCTCTGCGGCTCTGTGTAAATCCAAATCCCTGTACAGGGATTAAAGGGTTGCAGAGTTCTTGGGGTCCTGCTTTGTGAGCGGCTTTTCACTAGATTCCCCTTACAGCCAGTCTGAGTCTGTGGCTCCTATCAGGCATTAGGCTATGTGCGCACAGTGCGTTTTTCGCGGCGTTTTTGCGCGTTTTTCGGGTGCGTTTTTGGCCTCAAAACTGCAGGACTTTGCTTCCCCAGCAAAGTCTATGAGTTTTCATTTTTGCTGTCCGCACACATCTGTTTTTTTTACCTGCGTTTTTGAGTTAAAAAAAAAATGGACATGTCAGTTCTTTCCTGCGTTTTTCTGCGTTTTCTGCCCATGCAATGCATTTGAAAAATGCAGCAAAATCCAGAGATCAAAAACACAGCAAAACGCAGCCAAAAAGGCACCAAATCGCGGCAAAAACGCATGCGCGTTTTTGTGCGTTTTTAGCGGCCAAAGACGCACAAAAACGCAGCGTCAAAAAGATGCAGTGTGCGCACATAGCCTTACAGTGGTGTGACCCATCCTTAAGCTGGCCATACACATTACATGGGTTGTCAGCCAAAGGATGAGGTAGCTGACCATTAAGCTGCCAGCCATGTAAGATGACTCTCCCATACACAGGCTGCTGACTCCGTGGAGCGCTTCTGTGTTCCCTATGAGAAAGCCACCGACTGAAACGTCGGCCATCGACTTATGTCTGGGAGGACACAGGAATTGGCAGTTCGAAATCGCACGATCGACATCTCTCCCCCAATGATTTTTTGTCCGACGCCCTAATACACATTAGACCTATGATCGAACCCGGAATTGGTGGGCTCAGCTGACATTGGTCTAATGTGTAATTACAGTTGGGTCGCATGTAGCACTCAAAACCCCTTCCATAGTATAATCACATAAAGCAGAAGCATATCTAGGTTTTCCTGCACCTTGGGCAAAAATTCAGTTTTCACAGCTTAAGCAGTTTTAGTAGTCGGCATGTAGCTGGTCTTAAGGCCCCGTCACACTAAGCAACATCGCTAGCAACATCGTTGCTAACGAACAACTTTTGTGACGTTGCTAGCGATGTTGCTGTGTGTGACATCCAGCAACAACCTGGCCCCTGCTGTGAGGTCGTTGGTTGTTGCTGAATGTCCTGGGCCATTTTTTAGTTGTTGCTGTCCCGCTGTGAAGCACAGATCGCTGTGTGTGACAGCGAGACAGCAACAACTAAATGTGCAGGCAGCAGGAGCCGGCTTCTGCGGAGGCTGGTAACCAATGTAAACATCGGGTAACCAAGAAGCCCTGTCCTTGGTTACCCGATATTTACCTTTGTTACCAGCCTCCGCCGCTCTCACTGTCAGTGCCGACTCCTGCTCTGTGCACATGTAGCTGCAGCACACATCGGGTTAATTAACCCAATGTGTGCTGTAACTAGGAGAGCAGGGAGCCAGCGCTAAGCAGTGTGCGCTGCTCCCTGCTCTGTGCACATGTAGCTGCAGCACACATCGGGTTAATTAACCCGATGTGTGCTGTAACTAGGAGAGCAGGGAGCCAGCGCTAAGCAGTGTGCGCTGCTCCCTGCTCTGTGCACATTTAGCTGCAGCACACATCGGCTAATTAACCCGATGTGTGCTGTAACTAGGAGAGCAAGGAGCCAGCGCTAAGCATTGTGCGCTGCTCCCTGCTCTGTGCACATGTAGCTGCAGCACACATCGGCTAATTAACCCGATGTGTGCTGTAACTAGGAGAGCTGGGAGCCAGCGCTCAGTGTGCGCTGCTCCCTGCTCTCTGCACGTGCGGTGGTAACCAAGGTAAATATCGGGTTGGTTACCCGATATTTACCTTAGTTACCAAGCGCAGCATCTTCCACGCGGCGCTGGGGGCTTGTCACTGGTTGCTGGTGAGCTCACCAGCAACTTGTGTAGCGACGCTCCAGCGATCCCTGCCAGGTCAGGTTGCTGGTGGGATCGCTGGAGCGTCGCAGTGTGACATCTCACCAGCAACCTCCTAGCAACTTACCAGCGATCCCTATCGTTGTTGGGATCGCTGGTAAGTTGCTTAGTGTGACTGGACCTTTATGTGATTTGTATACTTAGTCTTGTGCCAACAAATTGCTCTACATGATTCTCTCAATATGCAGTGAAAAACTCCAGCCCTTATTTCATTGAGAGACGCAGGGAAAAAATCTAATCGGCACTTGACTGTATGTAGGAAAATCACAGTTGAGTGGTCATAAGATAACCACTGGAACCAAGAGGCAGAGCTGAATCCTGACAGTATTAGGATTTCTAGGTTTTCTAATGCTCCATTTTATAATTAATGCTCCTAACAAAAATAAAGATGTAGTAATCCTTAACTTGTCAAACGGTACAATACTTTATTAACATAGCCATGTATCACATTATGGAATGCTACATGTGTACAGGATCAGAACCAATAACAGCACATGAATACTGGACCAGAACCACAATCAATACAGAAATAGGTCATCCCCTTAATGGAATTCCAATCTCATACTTTATAGTATAAATAATCTGTAACTCCATAAGCATCCACCCCACCTCATCTCAAAGGATCTAGAGTGACGCTGCCAGAGTGACCCAACAAGATGCCCACTGACAGCAGTGCTCAATAACCATGCTATGATGGATGTGCTGATTCATTCTAGTGTGCATAAAAGAAATAAAACTCCCTGTTCTGCCATATGGTGTGGGTCCCAGGGTTGGAATGTCCTACAATTAGCAAGTTATTCAATCCCGAGAATGGGTGATATTTTGTTTTCACTGCATATCCCTTTAAACCTTTGAGATAATACATATATTATACTAATAGTTTTATTATAGGAATTCATTTTCAGCTGTCAGAATTATCCATGTTTCTAGAGTGGGTCACTATAATAGCAATGTAGTGGAGACCAGTACTAAATCTATGTTCATTTAATTTGTTTCAGACTTTCCTGGAATACTCAGATACTGGCTCAAAGTTTGTGTTTGGAGAAAAGTATGTTGATCACTTTTTCGCTTTTAAGGTGAGCACTAAAGAAATTGATAAATTGTGCTCAAATAGTTATTTGAGGTGAATACCAAAAATGCTAGCAGTCACCTCGGCTAGATTGGAAGACAAACTTACCCTGCACAAAAAAAGACCGCAAGAACAGTGACAACATGCTTTTATTTTATAATCTTCTCCTAGGTTATGAGTAAGAACAACATCAAACAGTATAATAAACCATCCACCCTTGAGGTCTATTAGGTTATGTTCACATGTTGCTTTTTTGCTGCTTTTTTTCTGCAGCAAAACCTGATCACTTGGCAGTAAAAAAAAAACTGCAGCCAAAACACAGGTTTCACTGACTTTTTTTATTGCTTTTCTTACTGTTTTTGCTGCTTTTTTTCTTGCTGCGTTTCAAAGAATCCCAAAGTTTAGCTTTGATTCCACCGTGTAAGCAAAGGGCATTGAATGCCTAACACATTGGTAGGGCATTGTTTACTTAACACATCTGGTAGGGCATTGTCTACCTTCACACTTTTGAGCATTGAGTTGGTCAGGTATTGTTTGCATTAAAGCAATGTTCAAACATTGCATTTTTACTGCCTTTTTCTGCAGCCAAAACTTGCTCTTTTGCCAACAAAAAAGCTGCTTCAAAAAAATAGATTTTGCTGCATTTTTTGTAGAGTTTTTTTGTTTTTTTACTGCGTTTTTGGAGTGTCATTTGTCTACAGTACAAGTTTAATAAAGTTAGTTACATTCACCAAAAAAGCTGCAAAAATGCAGCGCTTGCGTTTTTTCTTTTTCTCACTGTATTCAATAGTGAAAAAAAAGCTGCAAAAACACTGAAAATCATGCTGATTTTTTCAAAAAGGTTTTTCATTTGTCAGAAAAAGAACAATAATTATGTGCATGAGATTTCTAAAATCTCATAGCTTTTGCTTGTAGTGTAATTTGCATAAAAGGTATAAAAATACGCTGCAAACAAATTGCAGCAAAAATGCAACATGTGAACATAGCCTTATTGAGCCTATTATTCTGTGGTCTACATGACTTAGTGAAATATTAGAAGATAATACAGTCTATGAGCAGGAACCACCACTAATATTCTGAAATATAGGATTACTGAGCCTATTCAGGCACCTAAACCCCTTTTGCTGCTGTTTAGCATTTTAATGACCCTAAATCTCAGTTACGGCAAAGCAATGGTATACCCAACGACGTGCTATGTTAGAGAATCCAAGTGAAAGAAATGATGACGTTACTATTTTCTCTTTTCTCACGCAGGTACTTCCAATTGTCATATTCTTCAGCACCGTTATGTCAATGCTTTACTACATTGGTTTCATGCAGTGGCTCATTAAAAAGGTAAATATCATACATGTTTCTTTTTTATTTTTATTGGAATTAATAGTGCCAATTAGAGATAGGATGATCCAGTCAAACTATCTAAAATTTGTGCAAAATTTCTGAAATTTCTGGGTCAGCATTAATGTCAACACGGATTGGTCAATTTGCCAAAAAAAAGAAAACTAACTTCTCTGGCACCCTTTCCCACAATGATGAAGCATTCCCTAGAATTCACAGCAGAAAAGAGGGCAATTAGTCCAGTCCAATCATCCCAGGCCAAAGAACCTAATGCACTGACAGAATGCAGCCAAACCCCTCAATATGATTGAGTCTTCACGGGTGCAAGGTAAAGCAATCACTCACACGTTACCACTAGTGGAGGGAGTGATGCTAGATGATAAAATTGCACACTAGTGGCGTGCATAGGGCGCTGTTCACACATGTATGTGCATGGTGTCCGGTTAGCAACCTATTGGTCACGCCCATACTATTAGATCAGGCGGGTTGCCGCAAACTACTCAAATGCAGCACACAGGGACAGGGGCTCCATTATGCACAGCCTGTATTAAGAGGCTTGGCTGCATCCAGTATAAAAATGTGCAAAAAATATATATAAAATATATATGAGGTATTATTTAGTAAATTGGCTAATATACATAAGCTTGTAATCAACGTCACGGATCCCCATGCTTGCAAGTCCCTACACTGATAAATGCCAAAAAAGCAACAAAAAGAGGAGATATAGCTCCCCCTTAAATTTAATATACTTACAGCAGAAAAGAGGACAACTAGTCCAGTCAGTCCAGGCCTAGAAATCTAATGCACTGACAGAATGCAGCCAAACCCCTCAATAAGAAATTTCTGGATCAGCATAAATGTCAACACGGATTGGTCGATTTGCCAAAAAAAAAAGAAAACTAACTTGTCTGGCACCATTTCCCACAATGCTTAAGCACTACCTAGAATTCCCAACAGCTGTGACATCTAGGGTATCATCATACCTTGTACATTGGTGGTCATTCAGAGATTAGTGCTCCTGGTGGAGAACAGGTACATTTGTTCTTCACTAATCACATTTTGGGGCAAATTTTGGCAAATTTGATTTTCAAATGATTTTCTCATCTCTAGTCCCAATGCTTCTGTAAAGCAATTAAACATGGAGGCCCCCTTTCATCATTGCTGTTACACTAACTTTCTGGAGTAATTTGCTTTTTATTAGTGGCTTTAGTATTTGCTCATTATTATGCTACATAAGATTTCATCAGTTTTTAAGTTAGATTTCTTTTTTAAGTTTTGTTTATTTTTACTCAATAACTTTTCTTAGTTGGATGTTTTAAACAGATTGATGAAATACATTTTTACCAAATGTTGCATTTTTCTTTGTCACATTTCATTTCATCATCTGCTGGAATTAAAGTTTCTGGCAGGTTGTAAATTAGGCACATTTTTAGACAAATGTGCCACTTTTTAAAGGTTTTGCAGCGTTTAGTCTCAAAAACTGGTAAAAGACAAAAATAAAGAGCATTTTTTGCTTTTGTGTCAAATTCATGAACCATGTGTGCTATTTTGAAGAATCTGGTGCAAAAAACGTCAACAAACTCCCCAAAAGGAAAAAAGGAAAAGTTATTTCAATAAATCGCAGATGATGAATCAGGGTCACAGTCTTAAAAGAATCGCAATAATGACATATTAAAAATATTGGTCCTTCTTTAATGTATTTTTAACCACACATATAGTTTAGCTTGTGGCCAGAAACTTTGATGATTGCCGTTATTATTGGGTTAGTATTAGATAGAACTATTTGTTTGGAGCTTGTAAAGTGATTCCATTTTGTAATACAGACCCTTGTCATATTAGTTTCTACAGTGCTGGCAAAAAGTATTGGCACCCCTGCAATTCTGTCAGATAATACTCAGTTTCTTCTTGAAAATGATTGCAATCACAAATTCTTTGGTATTATTATCTTCATTTAATTTGTCTTCAATGAAAAAAAAAAAATTGTCATAAAGCCAAATTGGATATAATTTCACACCAAACATAAAAAAGGGGTGGACAAAAGTATTGGCACTGTTTGATAAATCATGTGATGCTTCTCTAATTTGTGTAATTAACAGCACCTGTAACTTACCTATGGCACTTAACAGGTGTTGGCAATAACTAAATCACACTTGCAGCCAGTTGACATGGAATAAACTTGACTTAACCTGTGTCCTTGTGTGTACCACATTGAGCATGGAGAAAAGAGAGAAGACCAAAGAACTGTCTGAGGACTTGAGAATCCAAATTGTGAGGAAGCATGAGCAATCTCAAGGCTACAAGTCCATCTCCAAAGACCTGAAAGTTCTTGTGTCTATGGTGCGCAGTGTCATCAAGAAGTTTAAAGCCCATGGCACTGTGGCTAACCGCCATAGATGTGGAAGGAAAAGAAAAATTGACGAGAGATTTCAACGTAAGATTGTGTGGATGGTGGATAAAGAACCTCGACTAACATCCAAACAAGTTCAAGCTGCACTGCAGTCCGAGGGTACAACAGTGTCAACCCGTAATATCCGTCGGCATCTAAATGAAAAGGGACTGTATGGTAGGATACCCAGGAAGACCCCACTTCTTACCCCGAGACATAAAAAAGCCAGGCTGGAGTTTTCCAAAACTTACCTGAGAAAGCCTAAAACGTTTTGGAAGAATGTTCTCTGGTCAGATGAGACAAAAGTAGAGCTTTTTGGGAAAAGCCATCAACATAGAGTTTACAGGAAAAAAAAGAGGCATTCAAAGAAAAGAACATGGTCCCTACAGTCAAACATGGCAGAGGTTCCCTGATGTTTTGGGGTTGCTTTGCTGCCTCTGGCACTGGACTGCTTGACCATGTGCATGGCATTATGAAGTCTGAAGACTACCAACAAATTTTGCAGCATAATGTAGGGCCCAGTGTGAGAAAGCTGGGTCTTCCTCAGAGGTCATGGGTCTTCCAGCAGGACAATGATCCAAAACACACTTCAAAAAGCAATAGAAAATGGTTTGATAGAAAGCACTGGAGACTACTAAAGCTACTAAAGTGGCCAGCAATGAGTCCAGACCTGAATCCCATAGAACACCTGTGGAGAGATCTCAAAATGGCAGTTTGGAGAAGGCACCCTTCAAATCTCAGGGACCTGGAGCAGTTTGCCAAAGAAGAATGGTCTAAAATTCCAGCAGAGCATTGTAAGAAACTCATTGATGGTTACCAGAAGCAGTTGTTCGTAGTTATTTTGGCTAAAGGTTGTGCAACCAAGTATTGGGTTAAGGGTGCCAATACTTTTGTCTGGCCCATTTTTGGAGTTTTTTGGGAAATGATCAATGATTTGATTTTTGTTTCATTCTCTTTTGTGTTTTTTCATTGCAAGCAAAATAAATGAAGATAATAATACGAAAGAATTTGTGATTGCAATCATTTTCAAGAAGAAACTGAGATTTATCTAACAGAATTGCAGGGGTGCCAATACTTTTGGCCAGCACTGTAAGTACGGATAATAGGGCTTATGAAAACGTCTAAATATAAGGACTCAAGCAAAAAGTGATACTTTGGATGCATGGTATATGCAGCCTTTTCCATACCTCCATACGCCTCCGATTTAATTAGGCTTTGATTTATTTTTTCCTTTTGCATCCTATAGAATTTCCATATCCTGAACATACAGAGCCTGATGAAACTTGAGATAGCACATGGCAACATAAATTACAAAATTACAAAGCTTTTCCTATACTTTTCAATGTTAAACACAGTGGCATTTAATTGATACTATTGCAGGGAGTCAATGGCTTACCATAGCAGCAGGGGGTCTGCCCATGGCTCCTGTAAATGACATCTTGGTTCTCCTGTGAACTTCAGCGACATGCTGATCTCCATAGGAGACTATGATTACTAGTATGTTGGCCATGATTTACATTGCAATGGATAGGAGACGCTTTGTAATTTAGTTCAATATTTTTGTCAGGAGGAGGCATAAAGCAAAGACAACCTGACAAAGTTCAATTTCTAAATAACGGCTGATTGTAAAAAACTAGTTTCCCCCCTATAATGATGTTGCCATGCTTCCTTACATATCATTAAGGGGAACTTGTCAACAGAAAAGCACAGTCCAATCTGCAGACACAGTGCAGGCGTACCTGAGCAGATTGATATATAGTTTTGTGAGAAAAGAATTAGTATAAGGGCTCATTGACATGACCGGTCCCTCTGTCCTGGTCAGTTCCTGTTTTTGCAGACCCACGGACAGGATCATCTTTTCAATGTCTTTTGTGTCGGATCGGATAGCACACTGGAGGACTTCCGTGTGCATCCGATCCTACAAAAAAACAAATTGGATGCTGTATGTCCGTTCCGTTATTATGGAACATGTCCTATTCTGTTCCTTAATAACGGACTGTGACTCAATACAAGTCAATAGGCCTGCAAAATTCCCCGGAAGCCACACGGAAGCATTTCCGTGTGACTTTCGCCGGGTGCCCGTGTGGTCTGTGTCCCACTCCCTGCCAGCCCCGCACATGCCCGCACTGCAATGTCAGCATATGCCTGCACTGCAGTGTGTCAGAATATGTACGCACTGCAGTTCGAGCAGCCGTGGGGATGATGAGCGTTGCCATCAGGAGGTTAGTAAAGTTCATTACCTGCGGTGATGAAGTCCTGCACTCCTGACATCGGCGCTCGTCACATCACCTCTCGCGGGCGGCCCGAGACTGTGACTTGCGGTGATGTCATGGGCCGCTCATGAGAGGTGATCTGAGAATGTGGTGGGCATAGAACTCAGTGACCAGTGCTGATGTCAGGAGTGCAACTGCTTCCATCACCGCAGGTAATGTACCTCGATAACTTCCTGAAGTCAGGTCTGGTAATCCCCTGCAGTGACCTTGGCTGATCTCATAATGTTAGCTCAGGTCACTGCACTGCTCTCCCAGTCAATGGGGAACATTCTGTTCTTCATTGACTGGGACAGTGAGTATTGATCGTCGTGGGACCCCCTTATTGGATTACGCCGGACCCGGATTTGTTTTTTCTTTTCAATAAATTGGTGAAAGAGGGAATGTTTTGGGGAGTATTTTTTCAAATAAAAATGTTTGTCTTCTATTTTTTTTTATTACTGACTGGGTTAGTGATGTCGGGTATCTGATGGAGGCCGTGACATCATAACCTCTGGGCTTGATGCCAGGTGACATTACACATCTGGTATCAACCCCATATATTACCCCGTTTGCCACCGCACCAGGGCATCAGAATGAGCTGGAGCAAAGCACCAGGATTGGCACATCTAAGGGATGTGCCACTTCTGGGGCGGCTGCGGCCTGCTATTCTTAGGCTGGGGAGGGTCAAAGAACCGCGAACCTCCCTGGTCTGAGAATACCAGACCACAGCTGTCCGCTTTACCTTGGCTGGTGATCCAATTTGGGGGGGACGCCACTTTTTTTGTTTTAAATTATTTATTTAATTTAAAATAACAGCGTGGAGGGCCCTCTGCTTTGGATTACCAGACAAGGTGAAGCTGCCAGCTGTGGTCTGCAGGCTGCAGCCGTCTGCTTTAGCCGAGCTGGCAACAAAAAATAGGGGGGACCCCACGTCATTTTTTTTTAATTATTTATTTATTTTTTGGCTAAATACAAGGTTAGGCACCCTTTAGTGCCACATGAAAGGCACTAAAGGGTGCAAGATTACAAAATGCTGGGAGTGGGACATTATATATGTCTTTCTCATCTATTATCTATCTATCCCTCTATTCTTCATTCATTTATCCATCCCTCTATTTATTTCTCTCTCTCTCTCTGACTCTATATCTATTCCTCTATCTAGCTATCTATCTATCCATCTATCTATCCATCTATCTATCTATATCTTTTTATCTATCTAGCTACTTCTGTGTTTTGTGGTCCACAAAAAAACGAAAGGCAAACGGATGACACACGGAAGACACACGGAACGAAACGGATGTCACATGGATGCCACACGGATGCATCCGTGAAAAAACAGGACCGTTTTTTTGCAGACCGCAAAAACGGAACGGTCGTGTAGATGTAGCCTAACCCATAATAATTTAAATCTCTGCTCTCTCTGGGATTTTCAGTCCAGTGTGCGGTCCTATCCATGATTAACAACTGTTTCTCTATCCACACATATACAATAAAAGCTGTCAGTCAGTGATAGGACTGCCCAAATGTAGGGATGTAATTTCTTTCCACACAGGGCCAATTGTCATGTTAGCTATGGTGAAATACCAAGCAAACTGCGAAAAGGGAGGAAAGGGAAGAAGGAAACTCTGTGTCTAGGGAAGGGGAAGATGGTGATCTCTTCAAACTTTTTGCTGGCCCCTGGTTCCATTGACCACCCTAGATAGGTGTTGCACCTATGCGTTGAGCAGCATACCTAGCCCTGGCTGACTCTGCATTGGGCCCTAGGTAAGGAACGGATGGGATAAGCACTCAGTCAACTCACTAAGATCTAAAGAACACAGAGAGAACACAAACAGGGGAAAGTAAACAAACAACTTATCGCCAAGGAGAGGTACAGCAACATACAATATTTCTCCAGGTGAACACAAGCCGACTGCTTGCACACAAGACCGTTTGGAATTTTTATCGCTATCACCAGCAAACACCAAGAAGAAATGCAGGTATTTAAGGACACAAGGGGTAGTGATGATTATTAACAGCTGAGAGGTGAGGATATCCACAGTGTCCTAAAAGGAAAAGGATTAACCCCAAGTAGAGAAGATGCAAAGGTTTCTATTTACATCACAGGAGTAAGAATAGAATGTCAGGAAGCAGTTTATGTAGCCAAATGCAATAACCTTTTACAGAGACTGGACTGTCGGTGAACTGTGACACACCATAAATAGTATATAACCCCAGCACTCAAAATGAAGGCAAGAGAATTTTGTGTGATGCAAGTGGATTTATTTGACACACTGCAAAAGTGAACCTTAACCAGAGCAACACCACCGACGTTTCGGCGTAGAGCCTTTCTCAAGGTAGTTGCATCAATGGTTACAGCTGGAATGCACGGGTCACATAGGACGACCGACATGCATGAAAGGAGGTAAGGTTCTTTTACAGTTGCAGAGTGTGCTCGTATGTAGAGGAGTGACAGTGCCACTAAAGAGGATGTGTGAACGCCTGCGGTAACAGCCCGTGAAGGTCAGCAGAGGCTGGGTGCGTGGCAGCAGCGGCGTTGAGCCTGAAATTCACATTGACTTAACTGTGACACACCAGTGATATCAATAGGATCTGGATATTTTTTAACTCAATATATTAAATGACAAGATTATTTTGTTGCTAACTGGGGCCATTTTGTCCTATAATAGATTTTTAAGGAGAAATTTAGCTAATCAAATATGCAAAAATAGCAATCGGGAAGAGGGCAAAAACATTTTTATTTGTGCTTGACACGTGATTTCTTATAGACCTTTAGCCCCTTAAAACTTAGAAATGTTCCATTTTTGCTCTTTTGATTTTTCCTCTTATTTTTCCAAGAGCCATAGCTGTCTTATTTTTACATGACACCATTCATTTTACCATATAATTTCCCCTTTGGTGAAAGTGCTAAAAAAAACTCTGCATTTGTTTTTGTGGTTTTATATTTATGACATTCATTGTGCAGTAAAAATGAACTAGCAATATGATGTTCTAGGTCAGTATAATTATGTCTATAATAAATTTGTCTGTATTTTTTGTTATTTATGGGGTGTTAAAAAAATTCTAAAATTTGTTTTAAAAAAAATAAGTATCTGTCACCTTTTTCAGAAACTTTTTTTAATTAATTAATTTTAATTAATTAAATAATTAATTTCTTTATTTTTAATAGACAAAAAGGAGGGATATTAGAATTATTATATTTTTATGAATTTTTTACAGTTTTTAAGATTTTTTTTACTTTATTTTTTAGTACCCCTTAGGGTACTTTATCCTGCATCATTCAGACTCTTATACGATATACTGCTATACCATAATATGTGCTATTGTACTACAGCCTATAATCACGGTCTCCTATGAAGCTCAGCATGTCGCTGAAGTTCACAGAAGTACTAAGATGACATTTCCAGGAGCCTTCGGCAAACCACCAGGTGCCATAGTAAGCCATTGACTCCCTGCAGTAGCAACATTTAAATACTGCTGTCGGGGCTCAATAGTGGCATTTACGTGGTTGAACTAAAGTGATCGAAGCACTTCAGCCTCTGTAATTAAAGGTGGATGTTGGCTGTGTAACACAGGTGGCATCTCCTCACATGTCCATGTTTTTTCATAGACCATGCATCTGTGCAAAACTCACGGAGACCAGTTCATTTTTTTTCTGGTATCATGGATGAACAGTGCCAATACAAGTCTACTGGTCCATGAAAAACGTACACTACACAGATGGCATCCATGGACTGTCCGTAGTTAACATTGAAAGGTTTAGGAGAAGCTTTGTAATTCATGTATTTCTTTATCCATCCATGAAAAACACTGATAACTGATGGTAAAAACAAACACTCAGACCGTACACTGATCCAAAACACTGACCCCAGTATCATGTGTGAATGAGGCCTAACGTGGAGTAAGAATGCAAGGAGTAATAAAAGAGACAATTGTAATATCTACATGTTACATAATGCGGAGAAAACAATAAAATACTTACCTTGTTCTTTTCTATAGGTTGGATGGGTAATGCAAATTACCATGGCAACATCTCCCACAGAATCACTGGTTGCTGCTGGAAACATATTTGTGGGCCAGGTATATGTCTCATTCATATTTCGATATATATGTAATATAATAAAAATACAATAACCCCAAAATGCTAACCTGTTAACTTGTGGGTTATTTAATAAGAATGAGCGACTACATCCTAAAGGGGTTATTGGACAGGGGATCACCTCTTTTTAGCTGGGGGTCCAAACGCATGTATCCCCACCAATCCCAAGAACCGGGACTCTGTAAAGCACCATGTGAATGAAGCGGAGCTCGATCATGTTCAAATACTCTCCATTGACTCTTGTCAATGTCTTGACTGCCAAGGAGAGCTCTCCACAGGTCTTAGGCACTCCCATAAGAATGAATGGAGAATTAGGCACTCCCATAAGAATGATTGGAGAAGATTTGCACATGATTGACGACTGCGTCACTCACACGGGGCTCTTCAAAGTACCATATTCTCAAGATCAGTGGGGGTCCCAGTAGTTGAACCCCCAGTGATAAAGAAGATATCACCTATCCAGCTGGAGATAACTTCTAAACTTGAAAAACACCTTCAAAGAGGATGGCCACTCTCTAAATATACTGTAAATGGCAACTGTCATAACAGTTGTATCACTCACTCATAATATATCTTCATAAATAGTGTTCACTTGTCTAATTTATCACATGAACTGCAGAGTGACAGACTATGCCAGTAATTGCACCATAGTGTGATCCCATGATGTATCGTGTGATTGCTGCATTCATAGCCCTCATTATCAATTGTTATGGCATGTGCCACTTATATTTAGAAACCCATTAATCTCTAGTTCACTGATACAGGGACTAACTGCAGCACTAATGGAATTATGGGGACTGCTCTTATGATTACCATGAGTTTATCAAATTTCTCTTGTGCTGTCCTTTCTTATTAGTTTGTGTTTTATTTGTAGACAGAATCTCCCCTTCTGATTCGGCCATACCTGGAACACCTGACAAAGTCTGAGATACACGCAGTCATGACCGCTGGGTTTGCTACCATTGCAGGAAGCGTGCTTGGAGCTTACATTTCATTTGGAGTAAGTAAAGACATTTGCCATTCTATTCACAATTATTTTTTAATTTTCTTCATTAAAGTCCATTGCACATTGGGTTCACACTTATACTGGTTATTAGAGCTGTATTTACTGGAGGATGCCTGTAGTGAGTATAGCAATCTGGGCAGCCGTGCTCCTCAATAAATATTACAATGATATCTTAATCATGAGTGTGTGGCTATAATACAGGGGTTGATTCATTATTGTATTTGTGTTTGGTTTTGTCAAGTGTATAGAGTTTTGTGCCATCCATTTGCACTTTTTTAAAATTACTTTTTTATTTATTTATATATATATTTATTTTTTCCCAGATGTTTTCGTTTGATTCATCATTTGCAAATTTTTGTAGTCTCAATTTGTTGCTGCTGCGTATTAAATCCTGCTGTCAAAGTTTGACAGAGGGATTTAGCAGGTTAACAGTCGTGAGTGGAACTCCACTCCACTCGCTATTATTAGAAGCAGGTCCTGGCTGTAATACACAAACATTAACTACCGAGTATGAGGCGAGCTCACCCCGTGAGCCCACTCCTTGCACCCACTTCCAACATGTACAGCGAATGTCATGAAAGGGTTAATATAGGACAAATATGTACAAACCTATCAGGGAAATGATCAGTCTACATTTCTCACTTGTAGGTTTCTTCTTCCCATCTTCTGACCGCTTCTGTGATGTCTGCCCCAGCGGCACTCGCTATAGCCAAGTTATTCTGGCCAGAAACTGAACCAATAAAAGTAAATATGCAGAATGGGCTTAAACTGGAGAAAGGGTAAGAGGTATATAGACCATATAGTATAAATGGTTAATAAATGGACTGATGTTTAACAATATAAATGCAGGTAGTCAACATTGATATACAAAGGATAAAATGTTTAGTGATAATCCCTATACACTAATGTGGACTAAACTCTGTAAAATCCTGAAAATGGGAATATGTGTGCACTAAATCCTAACTGCGCAGGAAGTGGATCTCTGGAAAAAATTTGGGGAGTAGTTAAGAAGTCAGTGTATGGCAGGCTTTAGTTTTATATTGTATTTAGGCTATATTCACATGTTCGAGTGTTACCATTCAGGAGAAACAGACACATTTTTTGGCACACCAGAGGATCTCACAGAACTGTAGCAGCTGACCCCAGAGGTCAGAACACAGGGACGGATTGTGGTGCAAGCAATACGGCTGGAACACACTGGTCAGCTACTGCAGACTAGACGGAAGGTACAAGCAGGTACAGCAGGTATGGCAAGTTCAGCAGACACTAACAGGTATGGCAGGTTCTGGTAGGTACAGCAGGTAAAGTAGGTATGGCAGGCACAAGAGGTATTAGAACACAGTTATGAGTTAGGAGACACAGGTAACAGACACAGGATACAGGGAAGGAGGAATGGGACCTGACAACTAGCAAGTGTGTCTCTAGCAGTCAAACTATGTTGCTCAGGCACCTCCCATAGGGGGAGGATACCTTAACACCTACTGACTCTCAGCCATGGGCTGAGAGGCATTTCCAACATAGGTCATGCTGGCTCTATAAAACCAGGGAGCTCACATGCCCTAAACATGCTCCTGTGAGACCTATGCAGCGTGCACAGGCCCCAGGAGGCAGTGGTACTGACCGAGGAAGACACTACTGCTAAGCGGCCAGGAAGGTGAATGTGTCGCGGGCGGAGGAGGGGACGCTGCGCTCTCCCACTGCTCGGGTCTGGCCGCTGCTGCCACTCGGTGGTGGCTCGAGCAGTGAGCCGGATCCCGGGGACTCGAGCGGCGCTCCTCGCCCGTGAGTGAAAAGGGTGGGGATTGGATGGTGGGGATTTGGTTATTGTCCGTGACGCCACCCACGGTTGTGGTGATATTGGTGACACCACCGCTGCTCTGGACGGGGGATCCCGGGAGCGGTGACAGGGAGCAGCTTTGATGTTAGTTCTCCCCTCTGTGGGTAGGGGGTTGGTTGTCCCGGGGCCCGGTGATGGGGTAGGAATGGATAGCAGGGGGGTTACGGGGCCTGGTGAGGTGCAGGGTCGCGGGGGCAGCGCTGTGCCGCACAGCACGGTGGTACTCACTCAACCAATGATGAGGACACAGTTCTCGGTAAAACACACGGCTGGATGGACGGGTCCCACAGACTGCTGCGGTGTTGTTTCTCCCGGCAGGTTGATGGTGACTGCCTTTCCCTGCACCTATGTAGTGTAACGGTTCCAATGGGTTCCCACCGGTAACCCGCTCCCCAGCTTGGATGGTTGCTGGAGGAGCCCCTTTTGCCCGCAGGCTCTGGCCCTGGGAACTTTAGCCTTGGCGGTGACTGTGTTTCCCTCTCTCGGTTGGACGGTTGCCTTCTGTCGGGACTTGGCTGCTGGGAAACCCAGGAGGTTCCCTTCGCTAACGGATTTGGCAAATTCATGGCGACTCCTAGCCTTGCCGGGGTCCGTAAGCCCCTGCCGGATGGTGCTGGCTTCTCTTTGCATACCGGTCCGGTACTGCCGGGCCACCGCCCGTCCACGGTCCTTACGGTTAGCTCCAATTGGCCACTCCTGCAGACGGTCACCACCGTCTGCCAACCTTGCTGGTCCGTCCGGGCTACACACCCGGACAAACTTCAGGCTGCTTAACTGCCACTTTCCTCCTCTCTCTTTCACCTCCAAAACTAAACTGCCTCTTTTCCCGCCTCCAGGACTGTGAATTCCTCGGGGGGCGGGGCCAACCGCCTGGCCCACCCACCTGGTGTGGACATCAGCCCCTGGAGGAAGGCAACAAGGGTTTGTGTCTGACTTCGGTGTGCCTGACCGGGAGTGTGGGGTGTGTAGGTGTTGTTCTCTGTGGCCCCTGGCTTGTCCAGGGCGCCACAAATGTGTCGACATCCCTGCTGGGAGGAGGAAGCCAATGTTACAGGAAGTTTGTTACATTAGCACAAGGGCTAGGAAACCGTTATGAAGAACAGGTCTTCAGATGTTGACTTTTCTGAGTAGCTCCGAACAGAAGAGGATTGTCATGATACTGTTTGCACTCTGCTGTGGCAGAGCTGTATCAGTCACATGATCATGTTGTCGGCATTCCCCATCTTCATGCTGCCAGTTATAGATCTGCTATGCAACATGCTCGGCTGGTTCCTGTAAGTGCTCTAGATTCTGTCCATTACCTCCCCCGATCCTTCCTGACCTCCTTTCTGCCTGACCTCCCTATCTCATCTTCTCCGTTTTGTCTTACCTTACTTCTGCTGCTCGTTGACCCGTCTCTGTGCCCCCTCCTTTGGCTTGCTCTCCCTGTTACCGACCTCTGGCTTGGCCCGGACCCTGACTCTGCCTCCGCCCTTATACTGCGCTCCCTCTCTCGGCTCTGACCCTGTTAGTACGACTCCTCTTACCAACCTTTCTGTTACCTAGGATGCCGTGTGCTGCCTGAGCTCCCTCTAGTGGTTGTTCTTGTTACAAACAGCTCTGATTCCATTTTGTGGTAGATCTCATTACACACACTGTGTGCTGACTCCCCCTAGTGGTGAAATAACAAGCATATCTGGATGTGCACATACTGGCCATGGGAGCAAAAAGATAGGATGGTATTGTCAGTTAAGCAAGTGCTTAAAGCTGGATTCAATGGTGTAGTAGACGTGTTTGATGTAATCTGGTGTTAAAGTGGCAACACTCGAATGTAAGTATGCATGGTCGGCTTTGAGTTTTGTTACTGGGAAAGCATGGGGCAACTGGATGTCACTTTAAAAAGGGTTCTAGATGTGGCTTGTGACCATCTGTCAGAGATTAATGTAACTTCTAGGGTAAGAAAGGTATTGGACTAATGCTTTACAAAGTAACTGTAGTGATGAGATCAGTGAAAATAGGAGGGTGTGTTTTTTTTCTCCCATGTATGAAGATGCCTGGTTTGATTGGTGAACCTCATAAATAGGAAGAAGTACACGCCCACAGAGACAAATGCTTGGTAACGTCCAGGTGTACTGTAACATAAATTATAACCTAAACTTTATAAGCTAATTTCTCTGCAACGCAAACAAGTACAAATAAAAACTAAGTTTTTCTCAGTTCTGCAGCCATTATTTCATGATGTGGCCAATTCAACATACTAAAACTCATGAAAGGTAGTTTTTAAATAGTTACTTATTTTTATTAATGTTACCCAATTTTGATCTAAAATTAAAAAGAATTGTATTTAATGATTTTTTTGTGATGATTATATTGCACTATTATTTATATACTGTGTGCACAATTATTAGGTAACTGTATTTTTGATAATTAATGTTATTATTGAACAATTACAGCACTGTCGGTTAATCGAAAAGGCTAATAAATCTGAATATTTAAGGAAATAAAAGTGAGGTTTTGTCTTTCTTAGGAAAATATTTCTGTATGTATAATTATTGGAAAACTATTAGTGTGCAGAATTTTTATGCAACTAAATGAAAAATGAAAATTTTCCCCATTTGAATTGCTTATTTTCACTTATTGTGAGACTAATAACCAAACAACTCAAAACGTACAAAAATACATTTTTGACATTTCAAAAAAAATCTCAGTGATGAATATTGGCACTCTTCATTTCAATAACAGTCATAAGCCTTCCATTCATGGAGTCTGTCAGTTACTTAAAGGGAAGAAAAACTTGGCACTTAAGCAATCATATGATTTCCGTTTTATTTGTGCAGATAATCTTCAGTAATAAATGTTTATGGTTTAGGTAAGATGAGGAAAAAGGTTAAGTCCTTATTCTTTTTAATCTTTAAGAAGGTATTAACTGGCAACCAAGCAGTAGAGTAGTTCAATGAACGCGATGGAGCTTTGTCCTGCATAAAAATCAAAGTTTTCTTGAATGATGCAGACTTTTTCTTGTACCACTGCTTGAAGAAAGTATCTTCTAAAAACTAGTAGTAGGTATTTGAGTTAATTTTGAGTCCATTATCAACCTGAAATGTCCATCTAGGTCATCTTTAATAATACCAGCCCATAGCAGTACCCACATTGACGTTCTTAACATCTGAGTCAAAGTGTACCCATTACTAATCAAGCCACAGGCCCATCCATCTGTGGTCCTTCAAAAGTCACTCTTATCTTGTCAGTCCATAAAACCTTTGAAAAATTTGTTTTCAGATATTTTTGGCCCAGTCTTGATGTTTCAACTTTTGTGTCTTGTTCAGTTGTAGTCGGGATTCAGCCTCCCTTACTTTGTCCATGTCTCTGAGCACTGAAAACCTTGTACTCGTAGTTCTGGGCCCTCCAGGGAGGTTGCAGTTCCAGAATATGACAGCACTGGAGGATAATGGATTCCTGGTCGCTTCACGTTTGAGTCTTCTCAAATCTTTAGCAGTTAATGTGAACATTTTTGTGACCCTGTTGACTATTCATAGCAAAACATTTGCTAATTCTGTGATCTCTCCCCAATATCTTAGCAATTTCAGGAGTGCTGCATCCTTCTGTAAGACTTGTAATAATTTGTTACTTTTCAGAGTCAGTTAAATCTCTTTTTTGGCCCATTTTCACTGAGGAAAACAAGGTGCCTGATTATTCTGCACACTTTGATGAAGGATGCTGATATCCTTAGGCCACACGCTCCCTCATTACAGAAATATATATCATCTAATCTGCTTCATCCAATAAGCATTCAAGTTTATATAGCTTAGAGTTGGAAAATCTGCCTTAAAATACTAATGTGGTCACAGTGCTCACATGGCTAATAATTGTGCACACAGTGTAATTAACATCTGTTATATTTATTCTGCATTATTTTCCTTGGTTTGAATCAGGGATGCAAGAAATATTCTGGAAGCCGCAAGTCAAGGAGCCTCTGCATCAATTCCTCTAGTGGCAAACATAGCAGTAAACCTGATGGCTTTTCTCTCGCTGCTAGCGTTCTTCAATTCCGTCCTCTCGTGGCTGGGAAATATGTTTGATTATCCACAGTTTAGTTTTGAGGTAAACATGATTTGTATTTTTCTAGGACTTAAAAGGCTCATTCTCTCTCAGACTTAGGCGGGCTTTACATGCTGCGACATCGCTAGCATCGGCTAGCGATGTCACGTGCGATAGCCCCCGTCCCCATCGTAACGATATGTGGTGATCGCTGCCGTAGCGAACATTATCACTACGGCAGCGTCACACGCACATACCTGCTCTGCGACGTCGCTGTGACCGCCGAACAATCCCTCCCTCAAGGGGGAGGTGCGTTCAGTGTCACCGCAACAACACAGCGATGTCACTAAGCGGCCGCCCAATCAAAGCGGAGGGGCGGAGATGAGCGGGACAAAACATCCCGCCCACCTCCTTCCTTCCTCATTGCTGGTGGGACACAGGTAGGGAGAGGTTCCTTGTTCCTACGGTGTCACACGTAGCGATGTGTGCTGCCGCAGGAACGACGAACAATATCGTTACTGCAGCAGCAACAATAATTGAGATTGGGGGCGATGTCACAGATTAGCGATTTTGAATGTTTTTGCAATGATTCAAAATCGCTAATAGGTGTCACACGCAACGACAACGCTAACGCGGCCGGATGTGCGTCACAAAATCCGTGACCCCAACGACATCGCTTTAGCGATGTCGTAGTGTGTAAAGCCACCTTAAGGCTTAGCTTAAAGGGTTTGTCTACTACTAGGACAATCCCTTCTGATTCCATAAGTTTCCCCAAGGTAAAATAAAAAAAGATTCTTACCTCCGTGGCCGGTGTGGTTCCAGTGGTGATGGGGCTTGCAATGTCGGTGCTCACATGATATTGTGATGTCACGTGAGTCCCATGTCCAATCAGTGCCGGATTTTGTCTCCCCGCCTTCGGACTAAACAAGTTAGGCTGCTTTCACATTGCATTCAGATCTCCGTTCAGTGGTCTCATCAGGGCTTCTACCTGAACCTCTCGGTTTCAGACATATGCGCTGACAGGGTCATTGACTATTATGGTGCACACAGTCGCTGTTTGTGCTCTGTCGTGCACCATTTTCGGGATTATTCGCCTATTGGAGGCGGGCACCCAGACATAGTAGACTACGTCTGGGTGTCTGCCTCCAGTAAGCGTATACTCCCAAAAATGGTGCGCGACAGAGCACACGGTGACTCCATCTGTACCATTATTGTTAATGGTCTCGTTGACACATACATCCAAAACCCATTTTGTGGGGGGAAGGGTTCTGGTGGAAGCCCCGATGGGACCACTGAACAGAAATCAAAACAATATGAAAGGGGCCATAAACAACAAGAAGTGAACAACTGCAGCTGATGCTCACTTCCTGTTGAGTGCACCTGTCTCCGCAGACAGAAGTCAGCACTAACTGGATGTAGGGCTCACATGACATCCCAACCTTACATGACCGGTTCTGGGAACGGCTGCTAGTTTAACAACCGGTTCTCCAGAACCAGACAGAACCGGCTGAATCCCACCCCTGAGCATAATGTACAAAAAAAGACCCTGAATCCAATGATGTATCACTGAGTTTACTGGGTGAAGCGGTTCTGACAGAGTTTTTAGATTTAACCATTCAGCAGAGCTAAGAAAGCTACCACCTCCCACATCAAGCTCTGTATTTACAATGTCTATAGACAGTGAGATGTTAATCACAGCAGAGGGCGTGCCGGACTAGCTGACCTTTAGCTGACCTAGTCTGGCAATGATTATCTCCTGAAGCTAAAGCAAACATTGCAGATAAACATCAGCTCACAGTTGTCATGATCATGCTCTGCGGGCCCGTCATCCTGCAGAGCCAGTTTCTAGCATTTGCTCTGTGGGACGTTCTCCTGCAGAGCTGGCTTACCTTTTCTGTCCCCTCCGGGTTTTCAGCCGTTCCCTGACCCTAGGGGAGGGGTCGTCCAAACCTCGATTAGGACCCCCCTCCGCTTTATTACGGAGCTGACCATGCTGCAGTGCTGCCAGTGATATATCCGATTTTGGCAAGTACTCGGCTCTGATCTGCTCATGTCTTCCTTGATCCTGTCCTACCGCTCCTCTCCTCCAGCTCTCCCAACTTCCTCCCTCTGCCCGTGTCTGCATTCCTTGACCTCCCCGTGACCCCCCTTCATCTCATCCCCTTATTCTGTTCTGATCTTCCCGGTGTTCTGTCCTTCTCTTTCTGTTTACCTCCCTCTGTGTTACCCACCTTCTCCTCTCCTTCCCATCCCGGTTATTTAGTTCATCCCTTCCTACTGACTGACTCCCTTGGTGTACTCACTTCGGCTTATGCTTTGACTTTGTCTCAGTTTTCCCTTTTGTCCTGATATTACCTTTCAGTGCATCGACCTCGGTCTGTTTAATTACTCTCCCCTAGGTTCTGCGCCACTTAGGGTTTTCTTCTATTAGTTCCTATCTGCTGCTTGGGCGACACCTATTGGTTCAGCCCTGAACTGTATCAGGTTAGCATCACAACAGTGTGATAAGAGATACATGGCTGAAATACAGTACCGACCAAAAGTTTGGACACATCTTCTCTTTCAAAGAGTTTTCTTTATTTTCATGACTCTGAAAATTGTAGATTCACATTGAAGGCATCAAAACTATGAATTAAAACAAGTGGAATGAAATACTTAAAAAAGTGTGAAACAACTGAAAATATGTCTTATATTCTAGGTTCTTCAAAGTAGTCACCTTTTGCTTTCATTACTACTTTGCACACTCTTGGCATTCTCTTGATGAGCTTCAAGAGGTAGTCACCGGAAATGGTTTTCCAACAGTCTTGAAGGAGTTCCCAGAGATGCTTAGCACTTGTTGGCCCTTTTGCCTGCACTCTGCGGTCAAGCTCACTCCAAACCATCTCAATTGGGTTCAGGTCTGGTGACTGTGGAGACCAGGTCATCTGGCGTAGCATCCCATCACTCTCCTTCTTAGTCAAATAGCCCTTACACAGCCTGGAGGTGTATTTAGGGTCATTGTCCTGTTGAAAAATAAATTATGGTCCAACTAAACGCAACCCGGATGGAATAGCACATTGCTGCAAGATGCTGTGGTAGCCATGCTGGTTCTGTATGCCTTCAATTTTGAATAAATCCCCAACAATGTCACCAGCAAAGCACCCCCACACCATCACACCTCCTCCTCCATGCTTCACAGTGGGAACCAGCCATGTAGAGTCCATCCGTTCACCTTTTCTACAAAGACACAGTGGTTGGATCCAAAGATCTCAAATTTGGACTCATCAGACCAAAGCACAGATTTCTACTGGTCTAATGTCCATTCCTTGTGTTCTTTAGCCCAAACAAGTCTTCTGCTTGTTGCCTGTCCTTAGCAGTGGTTTCCTAGCAGCTATTTTACTATAAAGGCCTGCAGCACAAAGTCTCCTCTTAACAGTTGTTCTAGAGATGAGAAGGTGTGTCTAAACTTTTTGTCTGTAGTGTATGTGTTTTAACCCCTGCAGCATGCTGTCCTCAGATTACATAACAAAAACCTGCTGACTGATTCTCATTAAATGGTAATTTCTCCCTCGGTTGATATGTAGAACTGTGTTTTTGCACACAAAATTATGTGGTTCATGTAAATTTCCAAAACAGCACTGTGCAGTTCTATTCTCCATTTATTCCTGTCTTAGCCACAAATTGCTAATACTGTATAGGAATAACCCTTTAATATATAACAGTGGTATATTTTGAATAATCAATTATATTTGTTTTGTGCAGATAATATGTTCTTATGTTTTCATGCCATTCTCCTTCATGATGGGTGTAGACTTGGAAGACAGCTTCATAGTTGGAAAACTTATAGGATACAAGACATTTTTTAATGAGTTTGTGGCATATGAATACCTTGCTGGGCTAATTAAAAAGAGGAAGGATAATGGGCCATTGTTTATAAGTGGAGTAAAGCAATATATGTCCGTAAGTATCATTCTACATACAATTTACTGAAATGTCTCCTCTTACTGAATATTTTCAGTAAGTAGCCTGCATGGAAAATAAATGCTTTCTCAATGTCTTTATAGATCCCTAGTGCACAAAGCATGTTATGTCTATGCCTGCTATTTGTTCATAAGCTGAGAAACATTATAAAATATATATTTTATAATTATATTGTGTTATATTCATTCTAATTTTATATTCCATGAGGAGCCTGAAAAATCGCTTGTGAAAATCGCAGTTGCGTTTTTAAGCGCAGAATCAAAGCTTTTCTGTAATAAAAGAAATAACGCTGTTTTAAAGTTGCACCAAAAACGCATTAAAGCTTCACTCCTGTGTTTTTTTTTTAATTTCACCGCAGGAGCCGTACTTTAAATCTTAGTCCCTGCCCTTTGTCTTATACTAACTTGCCACCATCTTCATCGTCTATCGTCACTGCTCCAGTCGGTCGCCGTTGATTTGTGACCTGCAGCAGCAGCTCCTGTGTTTCATGGAGTGAGCCAGAGGTCACAATTCAATACAAGTCTATGAGAACCTGGCTCTGATAGACTTACTTGCATTGGGAGCTTGTAGTGACGTAACGCCTGACTTTCGGCAAATCAGAAGTTACAACACAAAAATCACAGGACTTACACTATGTGAAAACATGGACTTAAATTGCCCTGCTCACTTTGACCTTCAGCCAAAAAAAATACCGTTGTAAATAGATGCCAATAGAAATTGTAAATGACTTGATGAGGGATTTTTCATTAATATTATGTCTTCTGTTTTAGGCTCGATCTGAAGTTATTGCAACATATGCGTTGTGTGGATTTGCAAATTTTGGCTCCTTAGGAATTACTATTGGTGGACTATGTACGTATATATATATATATATATATAGTATTGTTATTTTAAAATCTAAGCCCATTGGAGTAAATGATGCAATAGATATTAACATTTTGAGCCTAGTGAGCTGATATAACCATGTGACCAGTGTCTTGTAAGGTTTGGGGAATTGCTAGCTCTAAAGGTTGCGGATTAAGGACTTTTCGACTTTCCTTAGGCCATATTCACAGTAGAAAAGTGCTTCACACTAATCAGTTGTGACTTTATATCCCACAAAAAAGGACAGTGACAGAAAGGATGATGACCCTTTTCTAGGTATAAAGACATTACCCCTAAGGCCCCCTTCACACGTCCGTGAAAAACACGCACATGTGTTACGGGCCGTTTTTCGGGTCCGTATCCCGTTTTTGTGTCCGTTTTTATGGTCCGTGTGGCATATGTGTGAATTGCGTATGCTAGCCGTGTTTGTGTGTAGAACGTCCGTGTGTGCGTGTGGAATTAACGTGTATGTGTACGTGGAATGTCCGTGTGTGTGATGCACAATGTCGTTTATAAATGTCGGCCGACAGAGTTGCGCGATGAGAATGAACTCGGGTGAACTTCACCCGACTTCATCCTCATACCGCGGCTCTGTCTGTGTCGAGTACTGGTTAGCGGTCACCTGTGAAGGATTCACCGGTGACCGCTAATCCCCCGAGTGAATGAAGTTTCCCCCCTCTCTCATACTCACCGATCACCAGCGCGGCGCTGCACGGCATTGACACTGCTGCGGCGGCTTTTACTATTTTGAAAAAGCCGGCCGCTCATTAAACAATCTCGTATTCCCTGCTTTCCCCGCCCACCGGCGCCTATAATTGGTTGCAGTGAGACACGCCCCCACGCTGAGTGACAGGTGTCTCACTGCACTCAATCACAGCAGCCGGTGGGCGTGTCTATACTGTGCAGTAAAATAAATAAATAAATAATTAAAAAAAACGGCGGGCGGTCCCCCCCAATTTTAATGCCAGCCAGATAAAGCCATACAGCTGAAGGCTGGTATTCTCAGGATGGGGAGCTCCACGTTATGGGGAGCCCCCCACCCTAACAATATCAGTCAGCAGCCGCCCAGAATTGCCGCATACATTATATGCAACAGTTCTGGGACAGTACCCGGCTCTTCCCGATTTGCCCTGGTGCTTTGGCAAATCGGGGTAATAAGGAGTTAATGGCAGCCCATAGCTGCCACTAAATCCTAGATTAATCATGTCAGGCGTCTCCCCGAGATTCCTTTCATGATTAATCTGTAAGTTACAGTAAATAAACACACACACCAGAAAAAATCCTTTATTAGAAATAAAAAACACAAACATATACCCTGGTTCAACAATTTAATCAGCCCGAAAAAGCCCTCCATGTCCGGCGTAATCCAGGATGGTCCAGCGTCGCTTCCAGCTCTGCTGCATGGAGGTGACAGGAGCTGCAGAAGACACCTCTGCTCCTGACAGCTCCCTGACGCTGGATCCAGTGACAGCAGGTAACCTCAGTGACAGCTCAGCTGATCGCGCGGCTGTCTTCATTTGCTGCGTGGAGCTGACAGGAGCGGCGGTGTGTCCTGCAGCAGAGCTGGATGCGACGCTGGACCATCCTGGATTACGCCGGACATGGAGGGCTTTTTCGAGCTGATTAAATTGTTGAACCAGGGTATATGTTTGTGTTTTTTATTTCTAATAAAGGATTTTTTCTGGTGAGTGTGTTTATTTACTGTAATTTACAGATTAATCATGGAAGGAATCTCAGGGAGACGCCTGACATGATTAATCTAGGACTTATTGGCAGCTATGGGCTGCCATTAACTCCTTATTACCCCGATTTGCCAAAGCACGAGGGCAAATCGGGAAGAGCCGGGTACTGTCCCAGAACTGTCGCATATAATGTATGCGGCAATTCTGGGCGGCTGCTGACTGATATTGTTAGGGTGGGGGACTCCCCATAATGTGGAGCTCCCCATCCTGAGAATACCAGCCTTCAGTCGTATGGCTTTATCTGGCTGGTATTGAAATTGGGGGGGGACCGCACGCCGTTTTTTTTAATTATTTATTTATTTATTTTACTGCACAGTATAGACACGCCCACCGGCTGCTGTAATTGGGTGCAGTGAGACACCTGTCACTCAGCGTGGGGGCGTGTCTCACTGCAACCAATCATAGGCGCCGGTGGGCGGGGAAAGCAGGGAATACGAGATTGTTTAATGAGCGGCCGGCTTTTTCAAAATAGTAAAAGCCGCCGCAGCAGTGTGAATGCTGTGCAGCGCTGCGGCGGTGATCGGGGAACGGTAAGTATGAGAGAGGGGGGGAAACTGACCGGCAGACTGTGAGAGAGGGACAGACAGAGAGAGAGACCGACAGAGAGACAGAGAGACCGACCGACGGACTCAGGGAGATTGACCGACATACACAGAAATAGAAAGAATGGCCGACATCACTAGAAATAAAAACACCAAACGGACACGGAGTATAGGTAGATGCATACGTGTTTACTAATGTGTGTGCACATACCCATAGACTTTCATTGTGTCCACGTGTGCGTGCTCCGTGCAGATAACGGACATGCATCCGTGCAAAACGCAAACACATACGGATCACGGACACGCACACACGGACATAATGAAATAACGCACGTGTGACCACAATCATAGATTAACATTGGTGCATGTTTGTCCGTGTCTCCGGTATATACGGAAACAGAACAAACACGCACGTGTTTCACGGACGTGTGAAGGGGGCCTAACAGAGTGATCAATGTATAGCACTTTTCTAGTGTGAACATGGCCCTAGCTATTCCTTTTACAAGATTTGTTTTACTGCTTTTTTTTTTCTGTAACTCAACCTTCCAATTGAAAGGGAACTACAGCTTCCCTATGCCCCCCAAACGACCACTGGGTATTTATTGGTTTCTTTATACTCTTCCTTGACAAGCCCTTATTATTGTCTTTTGATTGTCGCATATGGTAAAAATCAATTTATAACTAGAGATATACTAATTAGTGGGTGACTAGTTATGGGGGTGTTGTTTTCCCAAACTATTCATCTCAATAATCATGTTATTATGCCCATGTGAGCGAGTAATATTATTTTCAAGAGCAGTCTCACCTCCAGTTCTTTGCAAATCTCTGACTCTATGACGATGCAGTTAGCTGGGTGTATGCACTCCGGCTTCATCGGCGATCTCTGCCTCCATGAGAATGTGCAGTTAGCTGGGTGTATGCATTCCTGCTTCATCAGCGATCTCTGCCTCCATGAGAATGTGCAGTTAGCTGGGTGTATGCATTCCTGCTTCATCAGCGATCTCGGCCTCCATGAGAATGTGCAGTTAGCTGGGTGTATGCATTCCTGCTTCATCAGCGATCTCGGCCTCCATGAGAATGTGCAGTTAGCTGGGTGTATGCATTCCTGCTTCATCAGCGATCTCGGCCTCCATGAGAATGTGCAGTTAGCTGGGTGTATGCATTCCTGCTTCATCAGCGATCTCGGCCTCCATGAGAATGTGCAGTTAGCTGGGTGTATGCATTCCTGCTTCATCAGCGATCTCGGCCTCCATGATAATGTGCAGTTAGCTGGGTGTATGCACTCCTGCTTCATCAGCGATCTCTGCCTCCATGAGAATGTGCAGTTAGCTGGGTGTATGCATTCCTGCTTCATCAGCGATCTCGGCCTCTATGACGATGCACAGTAAGCCGGGTGTATGCACTCTTGCTCTATTGGCTATCTATCCCTGTATGATGATGCGCAGTAAGCCGGGTTTATGTGCTCTTGCTTTATCGGTGATCTCTGACTCTATGACGATGGGCAGTAAGTCGGGTTTATGTGCTCCTACTTCATCAGCGATCTCAGCTTCTATGACGATGCACAGTAACCCGGGTTTAGGAATTCCTGCTTCATTGGTGGTATCTACCTCTATAACAATGCGCAGTAAGCCAAGTGTATGCACTCCTGCAAGGAAGTCTGGACCCAATGAAGCGCCTGTGAGGGTGAAACGGCCGCCGTCATCTTTGACGCCCCCCGCATCCCTCCCTGCTTTTTGATGTCTACTTTTTATAGAATAAACAAAGATTTTTACTTGGTAAGTGCCACCTCCTTTCTTCTTCTATTCCGGAGTTACTACAGTTGGACGTATTTTTTCTCATCTGAGAAAATCACATAAGTTATGCTAATCACAATCTGATCAGAGTTTGATCACAGTGTGATTCAATTTTTTCAGATGTGTAGAAGATAGAAAAAAAAATTCTGTTGTGTCCCTTGTTTCACTCTATGAAAATGAGACCGCACTAGGAAGTCATCTGATTGCGGTCCAATTTTTTTGGATGGACTCATTGACTAGCATGGTTAAGTGCGATCTGATAATCAGACGCAACTCAGACATGTGAATTTTTTCCTTGAACCGACTTGGTCCAAGAATTAAATCGGACTTGTGCATGGCCATATAGGATAACATTGGTGTCGAATCACACTCGGACCAAAAATACAGTGTTGTTTGTCCTAAACCAGAAGAATACATTGAGTTGAATGTACCAGAGTGCACTTTTATGGAATATGGCTGTAGTTCAATAGAAAATGGAAAGTTGCACTGAAAAACTTTGATCCAAAGTCCTGATCTAAGGACTCGCTCACACCACTGTGTAAGTCAGATGAATACAAACTGATAAAAAAAGTATTGCCCTTGGACCAATGTTATTCAATGAGGCAGTGTGAATGAACTTTATGTTCTCATTTGGCATGAGAGAAAAATTGCAGCATGCAATTCCTGAATTCCTCCAAAATGTTTGAAGCCTTTAGTGACTGTTCAGAGAAAAAAACACCACTTAGGCCAGGGTCACATGAGAGTTGAAAATGGTCAATTATAAAAAAAAAAGTTTTAAAAAGTAGAAATTCTCCAGTTATTTATCCCAAATGGACAATTTTCCATCTTTGCATTTTAGTTTTTTGGTTTTTTTTCACTTTCTTCCCAAAACCATTTTTTTATTTTTCCATCGACCTAACCACATGACGGATTGTTCTTTTTTGAGGGACAAGTTGTCGTTATGAATTACATCATTCATTTTATCACGTAATAAACTGGAAAACAGGAAAAAGATTCCAAGTGTGATAATATGAAACAAAAAATGCAATTCCTCAGATGATTTGTGGTTTTGTTTTTACGGGTTTCATTGCACTGTAAACAGACCTGGCAATGTGATTTTCCAGTTCAATACAATTGTAGATATAAAAAACTTTTATGGATTTTTATGGAATTTTTAAGTAGTGGAAAAAAATGTGTGAGTTTGTAAAAAAAAACATTTTGTTTGTGTCCCCATTTTTGAAATCTGTAACATTTTCATTTTTAGGTAGCTGTAGCTGTGTGATGC